>NC_139909.1:16831742-16954234 GCF_905171665.1 Trachurus trachurus | reverse complement strand
AGTGTTATGCAAACCACTGTAGGCTATAGCATGCAAACTGGGCCATATGTTGACGTGTTGACTGAATTTGGGTTTAATAAATTATATTTTCATCAGTCTGCAGCATTGGTCCTGTGTAATGTTTGATAAATTATAAATAATAAACAATAATAAATTGTATATTTGTCCTTTCTCTGTGTACTGCACTTACAACACAATCATTGAAAAGTAGAGTTGCTAAAAGTGTTAAACACACACTGTAAATGATTGCTGTTCATTTACAGCACGATTTCAACAGTATTAGCCTGTTATTTTTAAACAGCACTTTACTGTTGATACAAACAAAAATCTGTGAAATTCTGGTCAGATTTTTAATTGCACATGTAAAAGAAGAGTTACTGTAATATCAATACAGTATTTCATGTTTGTAGTAGCATGCAAGCTGGGCCATGTTTTGTTGACATGTTGACTGATTTGGGTTTATGGAGAGAAATAAATTATATTTTCATCAAATGTGTGTGTGTGTGTGTGTGTGTGTGTGTGTGTGTGTGTGTGTGTGTGTGTGTGTGTGTGTGTGTGTGTGTGTGTGTGTGTGTGTGTGTGTGTGTGTGTGTGTGTGTGTGTGTGTGTACAGCAGTGCTCATAATTATGATAAATGCATTGTTCTCCAAAATTGCATGTGATTATCAGGAATCAAACCCAGTCTTGAATAAAGTTTTGATCAAAGGTGGGGCTGTCCTTCCAGATGAGCCATATACCACTGCTGATTCTATCCATTATGCATGCACACACACATTTAGTGTTCTGACAAAATTCTCAATAATGTTAAATAATAACTTTTATGTGTAATTATACAGTCACATAAAAGTTAACGTGTGTGTCTGTCTGTTCCATCATGCCTCACAGGAAGTGTGTCTCCTGTGAGGCATCTTCATGATCTACACACAGCATCACAGGATCCAGCCTTGAATAAAGTGTAACTTTTATGGCTTTTCTACTTTGGTAGAATATGAAATCTAAATTATAATTTAATGTGGAACAGATATAAGTCATTTGAATTTTTTTTTTGTTTCACTAATTGTTTTGTTTTAGAGGAAATACACTTCACACACTACTGTCCACAAGTCATGGACAATACTCAATACTTCAACTTGAAGACACTCAAAACACAATTGTCATTGTCATCTGATGTTTGTTTAAAAGGAATCACAACCAATCTGACTGATATGTTTGTTTGTTCTTTTTAATTTTCATTTCACCAAACATAAAAGAATTCAAATGTGACACACTCATCATATCATCTGGATCTACATCACAGTATGTCAGCAGTGGATAACATTGTTTAAGATAAGACAGTGAGATGAAGAGTGGAGCCTGCAGGTTGATTGGATGACTTGTTGACTGGTGGTCCCTTTAGAAATACTCAATGGGGTCGTCGAGGGTCTTGTTTTGCTGCAGAGAGGTCAGCTCATCTTCTTGCCCTTTACATGGGAGCTTTTCCCAAACACGTAGGTGAATATATTCATCTCCTCCCATATGGACCTGCAAGTAGGCAAATGAAACACTGTGTGTCCACCTCATGTCTGGATATTCATTGGACAACTGTTCATTTGTTCTGACAGTGATCCACGGGGTTACTGCAGGCTGAAAAAAACAAAACTGTTTCCTGTGTACTATGACAATAAATAATCAAATCAAATCTAGTCTATAATCACTATTAACCTACAGATCGTGCTTCTTTTCTATACTTTTACTTTTTACTTTTACTTTTTTATACTCCTTAGGAACTGCATATAGACCTGCATTCAACTGTCTTTTCTTTTTCAGATTTTCAGGGAATGGGAAAACAAGTACAGTGAGGATGGTGACAGACAGTGAACCTATTTCTTTTTCTTTTGTCTAAAAAAATGATTTCATCGAAACAAATAAATAAATAAATAAATAAATGACCTCTCTGTTTGATAAAAACAAATCACCTTGATGAAGTAGTTGGTCCCATTCACAAGCTGTGTTCTGTATTTAATGGCAGTGAAGACTTCGTAGTTCTTCCCAGTTTTAGCTTCTGCGTGGGCCTTCATCTGAAAAACAAAGAAGACACATCAAAATGAAACTCAGCACACGAGTAGTTTGAAAAACCAAAGTCCCACTGTAACAAATATCATTTTCCTACTTACTTTGTCACTGATGCTCTGAACTTTTTCGTCGGCATCAAGAGTCGGACCAAGACCTCCAAACTTATCTGCCATTTTCACAGTTTTATGTGAATCAGCAAACAAATGAACGAAACCACTGATGTTTCAAACCAATTAGCCCTGTTTTATACTGTGCAGCAGACTGAAAGGTGGACCTGACACTGGGTGGAGCTACAGTAGGCCTACATGTAACGTGTATACGTGTAACCACACCAACACACAAACGCGGTCAGTGTTGCTCATCCTGATGAATAACTCCACAAAGTTCAGCAAACACTGTTACACTTCTCAAAATCTGTATGTCTCAGTTTGTGTAATTCAGTTTAAGGTCACATGGTCTGGCTTTAGAGGAGATTTGACCAAGAACCGTTATGATCAATGTTCAAATGTTCAAATATGTGAATATGTAACGATCAGGGAATTATCATTTTACCCTCAAATTCCTTTCACTTCTTTGGATTATTTATAGAAAATTACAGACAGGCTACATTCAGAGTATCCACTTTCAACAAACAGGTAAACTTAACCATAAGATTTCCCACAACAACTCTTTGTTTTTACTCTTCGGCTTTGAACTGATCTGACTAAGCACATACAGTATGTGTTGATTATTAAACTTCAGAGATCTTTAGATGTGGTTTCATTTTAAGAATTGACATGAAAGTAATTAGCGTATTCCTTAATTAAACAGAAAAAGGACAAATACACAATAAATGCATCAAATATTACACAGGATCAATGCTGCAGACTGATGAAAATATAATTTATTTCTCTCCATGAACTCAAATCCGTCAACACGTCAACAAAACATGTCCCAGTTTGCATGCTAGTGGTGAATATAACACTGTCAGCCCAGCAAATATCAGACAAACATTTAATACTGTATCAATATATAATCTTTGACACTAAAGACCAATATTTGAAGGGTCTGATCTGCTGGAAATATCGCAAAAAAAAAGTGTGGCCGTTTCTTTGTTTCATTTGTGGTTGAGACAGTCTGTCCTCTGGTTAATAATCTTGAGAACTTACTGGACAACTCTCCTAAAACAAGGAAGGAATTTCCATAGACAACTGTTCTCGCAGATTTACTTCTATCAGGCAGCTAAATCACATCCTCTTTATGTAAAATTGAAACAGTTCACATCAAAATATGTGATTTACACATAACTCAATGTCTAGGCTACATGAACAATGACATGTAGCCGACCACCGAACTAGAATTCACGACACAGCTGTTCGACTGAAATGCAACAATCTGCAGATCTCTCTACAGCCACTTAGTGTACGTGTGACACATGTCATAAATTATATAGCTCCTCCACTAAATGTCTAGATGTTAGTACTGTAATTCATGACAGGATGGCCAATGGGCGCATGCGTATGCAGCGACCGGCAGCAGTGAGAATATGTTTTATCGTTCCTTTATTAAGTCTGTGCTCACCTTCTCTCTTATCTGTTGGTTTCATACCCTTAATATAAAAAACAAAAATGTATTGTCTGGGGTGGTCAATGTCTGCAGTAAAATAATCGGCAGGGACCAGGAAACCCTGCAGCCTGCAGGATATGTATGACAAGAGGGTGTACAACAAAGCACAGTCTATCCTGTCTGACAGCTCTCACCCATAATTTGAGCTTCTTCCTTTAGGTTCCCTTTTTAGACTTCCACCAATTAGAACCAATAGATAGAGACGATCTTTCATTCCAACTGCGGCCTCCCTCCTCAAGAGGTAGCCTATTGCACAGCACACTCTACAGAGCACTTTAGCCACCTTGGTTTTGCATAGTGTAATTATTGTTATTATTATTAACATTGTTATTATTTTACTTCATTTATTTTATTTTCCTTTTCCTTTTCACTGTTAACATCTGTGATTATGTCCATTGTTTACATCTGTGTTTATTTGTATTGCTGTCATATGTGTCCTGTGTGTGTTTTTTTTTACACTCCCCACTCTTGCAAACAAATTCCCCCATTGGGGACAAATAAATAAAGTTGAAGTTGAAGTTTTATGGTTAGTGTTACCAGATCTCTCTTCAATTTCATGTGAAATGTATATCATAAAAATAAAATAAAAAGTTTTAGTTGCAATTATGCAGGCTGCCCATTTGTTTTTAGATATTGTGTATAGTTTGAGTTATTTTCTCTTGATAATGAGATAATATTCTCACAGAACTTCAAAAGAAAAGAGTTTTTAGAGCTTACTAAGTTTTTTTTCAAAACAAATGATAATAATAAGCATAGACTTTGAGAATGCAGAATAGTTATTTATACAAATGAAAAGGGCAAAACTACTGAAAACATATTAACAATAGCTAATACACAATAGAATAGCATAGAGACACAAATTAGAGTAAAAATCTGTATTTTTTGTTGTGCTGTCTGATACCTTCTCCCATTCTCTCCTTCACTGAATATCAAACCATTGCTGAAAGCAGTTCAGGGAGCAAATCAAACCTGGAGCATCCTGTCAACTATAAGAATTCAAGACTAGTCCAGACCACAGCGCACTGATCATGAACATATTCATGCTGCACGTTAAATTAAACAGGGCAACACTGGCTACACAGGGGAGACCAAAGATAGTTGTAACATGGGTCTGTTGTAACACTTCCAATTTCTCCAATCAGAAACAAGTTATGAATCATCTGATTTACTGTATGTTCAGTTTAGTCCTTCTTCCATAATTATGAGATGTACCACCTTGTGGCAGACACATCCAAATTTAGATGGAAAAAACTCATTTTGAGGTAAGAAAGTACATCAAACCAAACTTACACCACAGTTATCGTGTGTCTAGATATCTTTCATGCAAGTTGTTGGTGCTAATGTTTTAGATGTTTGCTGTAAGGTAAGTTACTTCATGGCTACAAGAGTCTGGGTTAGTTCTAACAACAATTAAGTATGTTAACCTATACTATATTTACGCAAAAGAAAAAACAGTAGGATCAATGGGCCTCATTCACGAACCGTTCTTAAGAACAAATTTGTTCTTAAGTCCTACTTACGAAGTTTTTACGAAGATTGTGGCATTCATGAATGTTTTCTTATCCAGAATTTGTTCTTAACTAAGAACAAAATCTACGAACAGTCAGGAGGGGTCGGTGTAGCATCCCCGGCTAAATGATGGTCGGACTCTCAAACTGATGGTTCACAATGTTTTATTCCTTGGACCGTATTCAATGCAAACACACCGTAAGAGCTATGAAAAGAAGAAAACAAAATACAGTTACCTTTACTCTTACTTGAAATTACCTTTAACTGCCTTTATCACAATCAATCATGTAAGTTGACTCTCTTTTTATCTAATAAACTTATTGTAGACTCACAGGTTTTACTCCATGAATTTAAATATATGTTTTAACTGCTACGATTGATGTTACAGTCATGAGGGAAAATTCACATTTTAACTGAAAGACAACCTCACATAGAGTGCAATATAAAACAATATTTGACATGAAATTAGCATTTTTAACCGTTCGTTTTTAACCCAATAAACAGTTTTTAACCTTAGCAGACCTTATATAAAACAGACAAAATACATCCTGTTGCATTATTAAAACAACCTACGAATTAGCTTACAGCTTCATCTCACTTCAATACAGACCGACACGGCAGCTTGCCGATGCTAATAGTAGCTACCGCTAACCACAATACGTTTTATGCATGAAAATATCCACGGCAACCAAACTCGAGCCGGACATAAATATAGCATGAAATGGTAACAAAACAAACCTTGTGCCCCTTATTAGCCAGGTGCTAGGGCGTTCCATGTGGGTTAGGCACACTTTGCTTGCTTTTAGCATTGAAGACACTCCTTTAGCCTTGCAGACATACTTTTCCTTCTGCCGGTAAACTCCGAAGCACCGGATGTGTACGAGGTCTCGGCGAGACGCTTTCAAAATAAAAGCCCTGAATATCCGTCTGCTTAATGTATAAAAAAAATAAAAGCCTGGCTTTAAAGAATGTTAATGAATAAACATAAGAACACATTTATAGAAATACTATGCTCATATTAAAGGTCATTTACACTCCCACCAAATCATTACTGGTTTTTCATCCCCTTATTAGATGTAAAGCATGAATGATTTCTAAACCATGTGACCTTTAACCTTTAGTGCTTGAGTCAAAAATGTCCATAAACTCTTCATACTGTAAAGGATAGGTTGTGGAGTGAAGGGGGTGATTAAACAGTCTCTAGGAGCAGGATCAGCTTCTGCACTGGACGTTCAACGATGGATGGCTTGCCAGAACGCTGTCCCTCCTTTCCCATCTTCTGGTCTCCAACACGAATCTTCACTCTCCTCACTAGTCCATCTTTATCAGTCACTGTCTCTACAACTTTAGCCAATTTCCACTCGTTGCGAGGTTGATCTTCTGTCTTTTCCATCACAATGTCACCGACTTTGAGGTTTCTCCTTGGGGTATGCCAGCGTTGTCTGGTGGCGATGTTGTACACATACTCTCTTCTCCACCGGCCCCAGAACTGCTCTGCAAGGTACTGAACACGGCGCCACCTCTTCCGAGCATACATGTCCTCTCTGATGAATCTGCCAGGAGGTGGTAAGGCTGCAGTGGGTTTCATGGTGAGCAGGTGATTGGGCGTTAGCGGCTCTGGACTATCTGGATCATTTAAGTTGTCAACAGTGAGTGGACGACTGTTCACAATAGCTGCTGCCTCATAAAAGAATGTCCGTAGAGAGGCATCGTCCAGCCTGCCTGATGAGGGTGAAAGAGTTAAACGAAGAACATTCCTCACCGTTCGGATCTGTCTCTCCCATACGCCTCCAGCATGGCTTGCATGCGGAGCGTTCATGCTGAAGTCACACTGTTTCTCAGCCAAAAACGTAGTCAGACGATCAGCATCCAATTGCTTGAGAGCTTCATTCAGTTCATTTTTAGCTCCAACGAAGTTCGTTCCTTGGTCACATTTTATGTCACGTACTGCTCCTCTTATTGCAATGAAACAACGAAGTCCATTTATGAAAGCATCTGTCGACATGTCGTCTAACATTTCAATGTGGATAGCTCGACAGCAAAGGCAGGTGAAAAGCAGTCCGTATCTCTTTTGTACCTTGCGTCCTTGTTTGGTGAAAAACGGACCGAAACAATCCATTCCACAATAGGTGAAAGGTGGTGATGGATCCACACGCTCAGACGGCAAATCTGCCATTCGCTGCTCCTCTGTGAATCTTCTGAGTTTTCGACATGTAACACATTGATGCAGATGCGTTGCCACAGCTCTGTTGATTCCTGGAATCCAGAATCCATTTGATCTGATCTCATTAATAGTCAAGCCTTTTCCTTGATGTTGGACTTTCTCGTGACAGTGAGCAATTATTGCCTTGGTGATGGGATGACTCTTTGGTATGATCACTGGATGCTTCAGTGAGGTAGGGAGTGATGCATTTTTCAGTCTTCCTCCCACCTTGAGGAGTCCATCCTGATCAAGAAAAGCATCCATCTGAAACAGTTTACTCTGAGAGGGAAGTTGAGTTACCTTACTGAGCAACTTTAACTCTTCTGGATACGCGTGTCTCTGTAAGTCTCTTATGATGATGCAGCGTGCGTCTTCTCGTTCTTGGACGGTGCTGTGGTCTGTTGACTTATCATGTCTGACACGACGAATGAGACGAGCGACAGCCTGAGTTGCTTTTGACCACGAGGAAAACTTTGACAGGCGGTCTGAGAGACTCAGCTGTTCCCGTGTCTGTGTGTTTAGAGTCTGAATCCTCTTGACTTCAGGATCTCCAATCTGTATTTCTGCTCTAACATCCGTAGCTGGAGGTATCTCTTTCTCCCATAGAAACTGAGGTCCTTTGAACCAGCTTGATGTGAGAATCTCACTTACGCTTGATCCCCTAGATGCAATGTCTGCGGGGTTATCAGTGGTTGAAACATATCTCCATTGTTGAGGAGAAGAGCTGAGATGTATTTTCTGTATCCGATTTGACACGAAAGTGTGAAAACGACGTGCCTCATTGTTAATGTATCCCAAGACGACTTTTGAATCAGTCCAGAAATACTCAACGACATCTGTTAAACCAAGCTCCTCCTTTAAGGTGTTGCTTGCTGTGGCTGACACAACAGCGGCTGCCAGTTCTAGCCGAGGGATTGTCGTGACCTTGATTGGAGCTACTCTGGACTTTGCCGTAACAAGAGCACAATGAACACTTCCATCTTCGTTCACTTGTCTCAAATATGTACACTGTCCATAACCACATGTACTTGCGTCGGAGAAATGGTGTAGCTCCTTTCTCACCACTCGTCCGAAACCAGGAGGCACATAGCAGCGTGGTATGGTGATTTTGTCCAAATTTGCAAGATCATTTTTCCAGCGTTCCCACACTGGTTGCAGTTCACTGGGAAGGGGATCATCCCAGCCTGTTCCGTGCCTGCACATTTCCTGAAGCACCCTTTTTCCCGTGAGCAGGAAAGGGGCAACAAACCCCAGCGGGTCAAAAAGGGATGCGACCGTAGACAAGATACCACGTCGTGTTGCTGGCTGGTCCTTCAGGCAAACACGAAATCTGAAGGTGTCTGATTCAATGTGCCAGTGGATTCCCAAGGCTCTCTCTAACGTCACATCCTTGAAGACCAGATCCAGAGACTTCACTTCAGCAGCACGCTCAGATGGGGGGATACTCTCCAGCACAGATTTGTTATTACACATAAACTTGTGCAGTCTCAATCCACCCGCAGCACAGAGCTGCCGTGCTTCCTGTGCAAGCTGAATAGCATCATTCACATTTTCTATACTAGTGACACCGTCGTCAACATAAAAGTCTTTCATGATGAACTGTGAGCCGAGGGGAAATTCACTTTCATTGTCCGTTGCAAGCTGCTTCAGTCCGTAGTTAGCGCATCCTGGCGATGACGCAGCACCAAAGAGATGCACTTTCATTCTGAACTCCTGCGGCTCTGCATTAAAGTTGCCGTCTTTCCACCATAGGAAACGTAGATAGTCTCTGTCAGCTTCATACACGTAGAACTGATGAAACATTTTTTCAATGTCGCACATCAATGCGACATGGTGCTGTCTGAATCTGAGAAGCACGCCGTTCAGATTGTTCAGCAGATCTGGGCCTGACAGGAGATGATCATTGAGGCTCGTTCCCCTGTACTTAGCCGAGCAATCAAAAACCACACGGAGTTTGTCAGGTTTTTTCGAGTGATACACTCCGTGGTGAGGAATGTACCACTTCTCTCCTTCCTTCCCTTGATCCTGAACTTCCTCTGCCTCACCCTTTTCAATGATTTCATTCATAAACTTCACATAATGTTCTTTGTACTTGTCATCCTTCGCCAGCTTTCTTTTAAGGTGACTGAGCCGTACCATCGCCAGTTGTTTGTTGTCAGGGAGATAGGGTCTCTCTTTAAAGGGGAGTGGCATCTCGTAATGTCCCTGAATGTTCCTCTTGATCCCTTCCTTTAACACATCCAGGAAGCGGATGTCATCCTGAGACACAGTCTTTCCGTCCTTATTGGCATCTTTAAAGTCAGACTCGAGAACCCTGAGTGCCTCAGCTGGGGTCACTGGAGGAAGCTCTCTGACTGAAACTCTGTGACACATGATGGTGATGCTTGGTGAGTTGTGGTGAGGTGAACAGCCTACGATACTCCACCCCAAATCCGTCTGAACTGCATATGGTTCGCTATCTCCTCCAAGGATTACCTGCCGTGGTGCCAGTGCCCTTGAGCAATTGTGGCCGATCAGCAGACCGACTTCACATTCCAGCTGTGGTGGGATTTCATCTGCTATTTTGATGAGATGATTCCAGTTCCGTGCCGTGTCGCAGGTAGGAATGTGTGTTCGATTCACTGGTATACAGTCCTTGGTGTAAGCAGGGGGGTGTGAGGTGCAGGGAAAGGATCAGGCGGTTCTTTTGGTTTCAAAAATACTCTTTCATTTATTTACTACAAAAGGTTTAAAACTTTGGGAAAGGGGGAAGGGGAAGAATAGGGTCGTGGTTCCTGGAGCGCGCCTGGCCGCGTCCACAGCTGGGCTTTAATCAAGGGGGGACACCCCCCATTAAGGGAGTGACGTCACATCCAGCTGAAGGTGATTCCCTCGTTAAGCCACCGCTGCCAGTAGACGCAACAGACTCCGGCCCGATGAACTTGCATCCTCCAGTCAATGTTCATCCACTTCCAACGGGTAGAGCAGCTGAACGGGTCTCCTGAGAATAAGACGAGAAGGCAGTCTGACAGCACATGATCTTATTTTCCCGTCTCTTCCAATAAATGTTTCCTCAATCCGCCCCATTTTCCACATGTGTTTTGGTTGTTTATCTTCATGTAACAATACAACATCTCCCACCTTGAATGGTGCTGATTGGTTCAAGTTACTCACGCAATGAGCAGAACGAAGTTCCATCAAATAATCCTTCCTCCAACGATTCCAGAAATTATTACTCAACCTCTGGCGATAGTGCCATCTCCTGTTGAGCTGTGTGGCGTTGCTTTTATCCACCCTGGCGTCACGGGCTGGACAGGAAGGGAGGGTAGTAATCCTTCGTCCAGTCAGGAAATGAGCTGGAGTGAGAGGTGAGGGTTCACTGCTTTCTGTGTGAAGAAAGGTTAAAGGACGAGAGTTTATTACAGCCTCAACCTCACAGATTAACGTCTGAAGCTCCTCGTGTTCCAGGTAAGACCTCCCAAGCACCTTCCGGAGGCACGTCTTGACGGATCTCACCAAGCGCTCCCACATACCGCCCCACCAGGCGGCCCGCTCCGCAATGTATCTCCAAGAAATCCTCTTCTCTGTGAACAATTCCTGCATCTCTTTACCTTTCATCAGGGTCCACAAACACTTCAGATCTTGTTCAGCTCTCTTAAAGGTTTTTGCATTATCAGAATAGATTACATTACAGATGCCACGTCTGGAAATGAATCTTCTGAAGGCAAGCAAGAAAGCATTAGTGGATAGATCAGTCACAATTTCCAAATGTACAGCTCGTGTCACAGCACATGTAAATAAAGCTATGTATACCTTCTTGTTGTCTGGTTTCACATACAACGGTCCAGCAAAGTCCACGCCAGTTGTTTCAAAGGCTTGCGCAGTGGTGTCGAGGCGTTCCCTTGGCAACGGCGCAGTGACCTGCTGTCCAGCTTTAACTCGAGCTCGTTTACAGATCAAACAACATTTTACGCACCTCTTCGTCATCTGTCTTGCCCGAAGAATCCAATAGGTTTCTCTGAGCTGATTGAGAGTTGCTTGTAAGCCCGAATGCATCACTTCTTTATGGGCTCTTTTTATCAAAAGTTCAGAAAATTTGTCATTACCTGGCAGGATGTATGGGTGCTTCTGGGAGTAAGACCAGTTCGCCTCCTGTAATCTGCCTCCCACTCGCAGCAATCCAAACTCATCCAAAAACGGCATCAGTGTAATGATCTTTGATTGTCTGTCCAAACTTGTACCTTTCAACAGGTGATCCATCTCCTTTGGAAAGCTGACATGTTGAGTCTGCTTGATCCAGTAATTCTCCGCTTGCCGTATCTCCTCCGTACACAGCTCTCCTGTGCGTCTCTCTCCAGTCCGCGCGTTATGCGCAAAGCGCTGTATCCAAGCTGTTATTCTCAAAGTTTTACTGAGTTCACTGTGCCTGCTCAAATCAAAGAGAGGTTGAACTGTACAGTCTGGTTCAGTCACAGCATTCTGAACGAGATATTCATGAATGTTATCCTCTTCAATGATCATTTCAGTGGTGCTACTCACATTTTTCAGCCACTCCGGCCCGTGCCACCACAGATCATCCTCCTTGAGATCCCGCACACTCGTTCCTCTTGTTCCACGGTCCGCTGGATTCTCCTTTCCAGCACAGTGATTCCAGTTCCCAGGTACAGTCAAACTCTGAATTTCACTGACTCTGTTTGCCACAAATTGTTTCCACTGCTTTGAGCTGCTCCGAATCCAATGGAAAGTTATCATAGAATCAGTCCAAAAATGCACATCATTTTCTCCAACATTTAGGTTATTCATAACGAATTTTCCAAGTCTGGCTCCAATTAGTGCTCCCATTAATTCCAATCTGGGGAGCGTCAATTTTTTCAGTGGGGCAACCTTAGTTTTAGAAGCGACTAAAGTTGTTGCGCATTGTCCATCTGCTTTTACGCACCGCAAATATGCTGCAGCGCAGTAAGCCTTTTCACTGGCATCTGTGAACACATGGATTTCACGTACCTCTGTTGGCTGCGCATCCCACTCCTCACTGTTCAGTTCAACATCATATTGTCGGTTAATGGCAATGTTGCTCAAATCTGGGATTTCTGAACACCATTTTTGCCACTTCTCCGCCAGATCATCAGGAAGATCTTGGTCCCATGCAAGTCCTCTCTCCCACATCTCCTGGAAAAGACACTTGACACGAATGATGAATGGAGACAACAGACCGATGGGATCAAAGATGCGCGCAGCAGCCTGAAGCACACCTCGCTTTGTATCCTTTCTGTCCTGCAGATATTCAATTAATTCATTAGTCTCAAACACAAATTCATCAGTGTCAGTTTTCCATGTCAAGCCCAGTACCTTAAGCGGGTTTTGACCCTTGATTTCCACTTGTTCCATTTCATGTTCCTGTTTCCACACAGTTTGCAACACAGATGAGTTGGTGTTCCACTTGCACAATTTCATGTTTGCACTTGACAAGATTTTCTTGGCTCTCCGAGATAATGTCAGGGCCTTGTCATCACTCTCTGCTCCGGTAATAAAATCATCCACATATAAACACTCATCCAATGTCTTTACTTCGTCTGGATAGATGTGCTCATATTTTTTGAGGTGATGTTTAATCGTTGCTGCCAACAAGAAGGGACTTGCAGATGCGCCAAATGGCACGCGCGTCATTCTCAGAATCACCACCTTTAACTCCTCAAAGGGGGCTGGTCTTTTCTTCAGCCATAAAAAGCGCAGCACATCGCGGTCCTTCTCATTTACGTTAATTTGCAAGAACGCTTTACTTATATCTGCCATCATTGCAACTCTGTGCTGTCGGAATTTAATCAGAATGCTTAACAAATCAGGATTCAAATTTGGTCCAGTTAATAAACATTCATTTAGCGAGGGACTTTCCTTTTCATGAGAAGAAGCATCAAACACTACTCGTAACTTAGTAGTAGCTCTACTTTCTTTGATCACTGGGTGATGCGGCAGATAATATACCAGATTTTCTGTGTCAATATTAATAACTTCTTCGACAATTCCCTCAGCCAAATACTCTTGGAAAACATGATTATATTGATCATACAGTTGCGCATTATTCTGGAATCTTCTGGCAAGACTTTTCAATCGATTCAGTGCAGTGCAGTAATTAGTAGCCAGTTTCACATTATTTTCTTTCCAAGGCAAACAAACTTCATATCTACCTTGGTGGCATTTCACTGACTCATCGAATCTCCAAACTGCATCTGTCTCCAGGCTCCGTTCAGGTTCCATCTGAATCCCGAGCGACTCCGTCTCCCAGAAGCTGCGCAGCTGGTCATTCAGATTTTGTTCCTCTCCAACACTCAGATGTAAAACATCCACATCTACAGGTTCAGTGGTAACATTCATAACAGGGATGGACACAACACCTTGAACCAGCCATCCAAACTTACTTTCCACAGCCACGAGCCCGTTGTTGAGTCTCTCTGTGCGTCCAGACACCATCTTCCAGTATTGATCTCCTCCGATCAAGATTCCCAGACATTCCTTTTCCATGCCTCTTACCGGAGTGTCAGCGACCTGCAGACCTTTGTCTTCCAGAGACCGTCTTAATGTTTCATCTGCCATTTGTATCTTTGAAGAGCACACAGTTGGTGTTTCCAATAACTCCACATCCACAGCCTCATTCGTTTTTAAGTTTCTCAGAATTGCTGTAACCTTCCTTGCAATTACTCTTTTGTGAGTTACAGATCCAAATGTGTGTAACTTTATAACTTCTGTTCCCACAATTGGCAAACTCAGAGCCCTGGAGATATCCTCCCGAATGAAACTGCGTTGGCTCCCCCCATCTAATAAACATTTTGCTAATTGGCTTTGTTTAGGGGCATCAATCCACACTGTAGCAGTTTGTAACAATACAGTGTTGCCTTCAGAGTTACTCGGGGAAACAGATACTACGGTGTCTGCGGGTGCCGGTTCATTAACATTATCACTCCGTGCACATTTTGATTGTTGCATGCAAACAGTTTTATAATGTCTTTTGCCGCACGTGCCACATTCAATGCCTTGCGCCTTGCAATTACGCGCAAGGTGTCTGGGCCCAAGACATACAAAACATCTGCCAAATCGTTTTAATTTATCTCTTCTTATTTCAACTGTAAACTCTGTGCACTCTGATGATTTATGTTCACCCCTCCCACAGAATATGCAGTTACCGTTGTCGTTTTGAGTCCATGTGTGGAAGGCTGCAGCTGAAGCCGTGGTACCCGTGAATGGTCTTTTCATCCTGCGCTCCTTCTGGAAGCCAGCATTTCTGTCTTCAGGCTGAGGTTTTTCTCCTTTCTGCGTGAGGTTCGCCGTTCTCTCTCTGCTTTCAACATCAAGTTTTAGAAACTCCATCAGATCCTTTGCTTTTAGTACATTGTCTGCTTCCTGTCGAGTAAACTCGAGAGCAATTTCTTCGGGAATCATTTTTAATAATATGGGGCACAAAAGACTCCCATAGGTGTCCGACACGACACCCATGGCATCCAGGCTTCGTACCTGCACCTCACAGTCGTCGTATAGTTTGCGTAAAGACGCAACATCAGTAGCTCTTCTTACTGGGATCATGTTCAACAGTTTATTCATGTGGGCATTTATCACTAAGTCTTTACGGCCAAATCGTCTTTTCAGCATATCAATTGCACTGTCATAGTTGTCATCAGACAAGGCAAGGCCTGCCACTGCACTGGCGGCGGTGCCTGACAAGAATGACTTCAGGTAACTGAATTTATCTGTCTTATTCAGACCTTCATTGCCGTGTATAGCTGTTTGGTATTGACCCCAAAACCCTTGCCACTCGCTTATTTCCCCTGAAAATCTTGGGATAACTAATTTGGGGAGTTTAACTGTATGAATTCTTTGTCCATTGTTTCTTTGACTGGAGGTGCTTGCGCTATTTGACTCTCCATCCATGCGCAATGCGCGTCTGATTCTTGTCTTTCGTGTGCTTATGCCATCCATATACTCAATTGCAGTGTTTATTTCATCATCCAAATCATTTTCATCAGTTGCTGCTTCAATGTCTCTGTCATATTCAATTAAATTTTGTTCCTTACTGAGCAACTGGTCCATGAGTTCTTCCAAGGCATAAAGGTCCAGTTCTTCCTTCGTTAGTTCCCCATCAATCTTATTCAGTAGCCGGGTTGTGGCAGACCTCACGGCTCCTCTTATCCTTTTCGTCCGCATACCGCCTTCAGCCATGCTTCTCCTTTTCTTTGTCCCCGCAGCTTCAATCGAATTCCTAACCCAACACAATCTTACTCATCTTGTGTTGGATTATATCCCGGGTTTCGGCACCAGTTTGTGAGGTGCAGGGAAAGGATCAGGCGGTTCTTTTGGTTTCAAAAATACTCTTTCATTTATTTACTACAAAAGGTTTAAAACTTTGGGAAAGGGGGAAGGGGAAGAATAGGGTCGTGGTTCCTGGAGCGCGCCTGGCCGCGTCCACAGCTGGGCTTTAATCAAGGGGGGACACCCCCCATTAAGGGAGTGACGTCACATCCAGCTGAAGGTGATTCCCTCGTTAAGCCACCGCTGCCAGTAGACGCAACAGGGGGAGATCAATGTGGACAGCAGAGTAGTAGCCTCTCACTCTCAAACCTGACACTCTTTGACTATGCATTAATGCATCCTTTCCCGTCATGGTTGTTAGTTTCAGTCTTACAGGATGAGTTTCAGTCTGTAAACTATTGCTGACTTCTTGGTCAATGAAGACTGTATCGCTTTGGGTATCAAGCAGCGCATAAACAAGTCTTTCCGTACCTGGATTGCTGACAGAAGAAACCCACACTGGCACTATCATTGAAGTGTTGGTAGATGGCTCCTTAGTTGCCACACTGAGAGCCAATGTGGTTGCTGTTTCCTCTGTGTTACTTTGATTTGAGACTGACGTGGGCTTGGCCTTGGTGTAGGTGTCATCGTGGAGAAGCGTAGGATGTCTTGCTTTACATTTGTCGCATGAATGTCTATTGCGGCAGTCCTTGGCGTTATGGCCCGTCCTCAAGCAGCCATAGCAAAGCTTCTTTTCTTTCACATATTTCCGTCGTTCCTCCAGAGCTTTCCCTTTAAACTCAGGACAGCGATGAAGTTGATGTTTACTGTCTTGACAAAACACACATGGTGGCTTTAAACCTGTTCTTAACTGTCCTTGTGTTTCATTCTCTGTAACTGTCTGTGTGTGATAAACGCTGGATTTACATTTCTTTTCTTTCAGATGACGTGATGAGTTAGCCTCTGATGAGTGGAGAGCGTGGAATGAAGTAATAGGATTACATGCAATTTCTGCCTCCGTTACAATGAAGAAGACAAACTCCTGGAAGCTGGGAAACTCCTGGTCAACTCTCATGACTTGAGTGACCTTGCGGTTCCACTGTGATGCTGCCCAATCAGGTAGCTTTTGGACCAATTTCTGGTTTTCTTCACAATCGTTCAAAATGTCCAGACCTTTGACATAAGGCATGGCTTCCAGACATGAGTGTAAGAAATCAGCGAATGCTCTAAGTCCCTCAGCATCTCTTGGATGGACCTTTGGCCAGTTTGTTAGTTTTTCCCTGAATGCTTTTTGTATAACAAACGGCTGACCATACCTGTGGTTGAGACGGTTCCATCCATCTTTGTAGGCTTCATCATCATTTCTATAAAATATGCCATCAAGTGTCTTTCGAGCTGGACCTCCTACATATTTTTTCAAATAATGTAATTTGTCAGCTGAAGCAATGTTCTTTTTGTCTATGAGGGATGTGAAGGAAGCCTTCCACTCAATGAACTGGATAGGGTCACCAGTAAATACAGACGGTTCTGGCATTGGGAGCCTGTTCAGAGCTATGCTATCTTGGACTGCCTGAGCCAGATAACTTACATCTGTCCTTGCAGGTGATGCTGTCACTGTGATATCAGTGGGCTGCTGGATGAGAGCTGAAGGAGGACACACAAACTGATGTTCTCTCGTTCTCATCTGATCTACAGAATGAACACTTGCTTCCTGCATTATTTCCTGATCATAAGTTGTGAACCTAGCTCGTGCAGCTTTAATGTCCTTCTCTGCCTTTAATCTTTCCAACTCACGTTTTTGAGCTTCAAGTTCTTTCCTTTGTTGTCCCTCTAGGAGTTGAATCTTTTCTTTTTGTTTCTCCTCTAAGACTTGAATCTTTTCTTTTTGTTTCTCCTCCTTCAATAACACTTCATACTCTGCTTCCTTTGCTGCTAATTCTGCTGCAGCGTCTGCTCTTTTTGCTGCTATAACAGAGTGTTGACTTGAACCTTTACTTGAGTGTTGACTTGGAGGTGAAGCTGTGGATCCGTAGATGGAGTGAGCATAGTCTCTGTTAAGAAGCTCATGAAGACGCTGCTTTACTGCTTCACTATCAAATTCTTCATCTATGCCTGATATCCTTTCAAGAGCAATTTTAACAATGTCCCTTGTAACTGCCTCACAGGCATCAATACGACGTCTTGTCTCATTAGATGGAGTGAGGTGAGCTCTGATGTCTATGTACAGGTTTATAACACAGTTTTTTCCTTCTTCTAGTGTGTCTATAAGAGTTGCAATGTCACTTTCAGGAATGTTTAACTTTAACTGTTTTCTAGCCTTATGTGCCTGGATCTTCCATTGTTCATAAATGTGAGTCAACCTTTTCTCCTTTTTGTGGGCCTCCTCCTCATGAAATGCAAGCATCTTTTCCGTGGGATTCCGTAGGCGACCAGAGCGACGGAGATCCTCCTCTTCAGTATCCTTATCCTTCATCTGTTCGGAGTCTCTGTCGTCTGGAGGCGTCTTTACTGATGCTTCCATGTTGTGAGCAGGTACCACAATCCTTGACCATCACATCAGGTCCCTCTACAGTTGTCCTTGGTCAGCGGCGTGATGTGACGGATGAGGTGAAGCTCTTACTGTAGCATCCCCGGCTAAATGATGGTCGAACTCTCAAACTGATGGTTCACAATGTTTTATTCCTTGGACCGTATTCAATGCAAACACACCGTAAGAGCTATGAAAAGAAGAAAACAAAATACAGTTACCTTTACTCTTACTTGAAATTACCTTTAACTGCCTTTATCACAATCATGTAAGTTGACTCTCTTTTTATCTAATAAACTTATTGTAGACTCACAGGTTTTACTCCATGAATTTAAATATATATTTTAACTGCTACGATTGATGTTACAGTCATGAGGGAAAATTCACATTTTAACTGAAAGACAACCTCACATAGAGTGCAATATAAAACAATATTTGACATGAAATTAGCATTTTTAACCGTTCGTTTTTAACCCAATAAACAGTTTTTAACCTTAGCAGACTGCATATAAAACAGACAAAATATGTCCTGTTGCATTACCAAAACAACCTACGAGTTAGCTTATAGCTTCATCTCACTTCAATACAGACCGACACGGCAGCTCGCCGATGCTAATAGTAGCTACCGCTAACCACAATACGCTTTATGCACGAAAATATCAACGGCAACCAAACTCGAGCCGGACATAAATATAGCATGAAATGGTAACAAAACAAACCTTGTGCCCCTTATTAGCCAGGTGCTAGGGCGTTTCATGTGGGTTAGACACACTTTGCTTGCTTTTAGCATTGAAGACACTCTCTTAGCCTTGCAGACACACTTTTCCTACTGCCGGTAAAGTCCGAAGCACCGGATGTGTACGAGGTCTCAGCGAGACGCTTTCAAAATAAGAGCACTGAATATCCGTCTGCTTAATATATACAAAATAAAAGCCTGGCTTTAAAGAATGTTACTAAGTAAACATAAAAACACATTTATAAAAATACTATGCTCATATTAAAGGTCATTTACAGTAACTTTAAAAAAAAAATAGCAACAGCACGAAGTAGTCAAAATATGTGTTTTACGCATGCCACTGTGCGTCTGCAGACCAAATAGTCTATAATTAAACTTGGAGCCAGACCCGGCCAGGCTACAGGAGAGATCAAAAATATGCAGGGGTCCAGGACCCCCATGAGAACCACTGCTCCTGTTGAACGTACTGTAACCACTGTGATACAATAAAAAACAACATCACTGATCTGATTCACCGGGGTAGCGGTCCCTCTCTCCATTAACTCTCTAGCTCTCTCGACCACAGCTGCAAATGAAGTAGCACAGCGCCAATAATAATAATAATAATAATAATAATAATAATAATAATGCATTTTATAATCGAGATGGGATGTGACAAGGGCGTTGACCAGAGTCAAAGTGCTGTTAGAGGAAAGAGATGGGCAGGCAGGGAGGCGGTGATCATTATTAACCTACACATTTAATGACCTTATGTCGGAATGGCGGGACGTTTCCAAAAAAGGAAAGTACCGCCATTCCGACAATGGAAACAAAAATTGTCGGAGTGGTGGGACGTTTTCAATTAATGGAAGTGCCGCCATTACGACAATTAGACGTCAATGTCGGAGTGGCGGTATGTCGGAATGACCCGCGGATACCTCCCAGTCCCTCTGCTCTGCTCTGAGCCGAGGAGAAAACATTTATCGTATCCTACAGTTTTTATCCAATGAGGAGAGAGAACGGCATGCAGGGCTGTGTGTGCAGCCAAGGGACGCCGTGAATGTGGTGACGTAGGGACGAGGACTGTTATGGTGCGTTCAAGGAAACTCGTATTTTTCCGACCGTGAAGTCGTACCAGTTCGATCTGGTACGAGTTCACCGGTCGGAAGTTACGAGTGGCCGTTATAGTGACTTTCACCGGTAAAACAGGTCGGAAAAACACGAGTGGGTTGCCTGGAACGCTACAAAGTCGTAAGTTGTGACTTGAAGCTGTAATTTACGATTTCAAAAGCCTGCCTGGAACGCAGCATTAGCGAAAACGACCGGACCACTTACTTCTGCTTTAAATTAAACTGGGCAACACTGGCTACACATAGGGTAGACCGAGGATAGTTGTTACATTCTGTTGTAACACTTCCATTCCATCATCTGATTTACTGTATGTTCAGTTTAGTCCTACTTCCAGATTTATGAGAAGATGTAGGCTACCACCTTGTGGCAGACACATCCAAATGTAGATGGAAAAAACTAATTCTGATGTAAGAAAGTACATCAAACCAAACTTACATCACAGTTATTGTGTGTATATGTAGCCTAGATATCTTTCATGCAAGTTGTTGGTGCTAATGTTTTAGATGTTTGCTGTAAGGCAAGCTACATCATGGCTACAAGAGTCTGGGCTAGTTGTAACAACAATTAAGTATGTTAACCTATATAGTATATATATATTTACGCAAAAGAAAACGCAGTAGGTTCACTGTCTGTCAGCATACAACCTCACTGTTTCCATACTTGTTTCCACATTTCCTGAAAATCTGAAAAAGTTGAGTGTATACGTCCCTATGCAGTTTGTGAAATATGTTCAGGACCTGCATATAGGAGTATAAAAAGCAGCACTCCCTGTCGTTCCTGTGTAGGCTATAGATTAGATTAGATTCTTTATTGTCATTGTACAGAGGAAACGTTTATTTGCTTTTTCAGCCTGCAGTAACCCCGTGGATCACTGTCAGAATAAATAAACAATTGTCCAATGAATATCCAGACATCAGGTGGACAGTTTCTTTTGCCTATACTTGCAGGTCCATGTGAGAGGAGATGAACATATTCATACGTGTTTGGGAAAAGCTTCTATGCTATGGGAGAGAACTTGAGCTGACCTCTCTGTAGGGAAACAAGACCCTCAACGACCCCATTAAGCCTTTCTAAATCGACCACCAGTCAACAAGTCATCCTATCAGCCTGCAGGCTCCACTCTTCATCTCACTGTCCAGGCCTTTTATATTAAACAATGTTATCCACTGCTGACATGTAATAACATACTGTGGTGTAGATCAGGATGATATGAAATTGAATTCTTTTGAAATGAAATAAAAAATAAAATAAAAAAACAAGTAGGCTAAGTAAGTCAGGTGTGGTGTTATCAGTTCAGTCATGTGATGAACTATGTCGGCAGGTATGATGTTTGTTTTGTCAGTATTACAGTAGATCAAGTGCTTTTCAAACAGCTAACCTCTTATAGTCTACTTGCCAACAATGAGTACCTGGAAATGTTGAGTAGGACCCCAAAGTTTTATGTTAGAAATATATAGTATGGGTCCCCAGTATTCAGAAACTGCCGGATGCTATATATAGGCTATATATATATATTGTTGGGGTCTTTTTCGTAGGTTTGAGAAGGGGGGGCTGCCATACTGTGTAATGTTTGATTGGTTGCCTGGTTACCTGGCCGCTTAAATAAGTCTGACGTGAGTGGAAGGAGCGGGGCAGTCTGGGAAAAAGCCAAAGAGGGAGTCTCGTGGAGACAAGGGCTGCGTTCCAAAAGCGGGTGGAGTCGCCCTCGCTCACTTGCCCTCAGCACTTGCCCTCGGGGGAATCCCCGCCGCCATCATAAGGGCTGTTCCATTTCTCTAAACAGCTGAAGTGAACTCGGTGAGATCGACCCTTGAGGGCTGAGTGATCAAGTCAACATCGATGGTCACTCCAGAGCTGTATATCACCCACAATGCATTGCAGTGGTGCACGAAAAATACGTCCATGCGGTGGCGATAATGAACCTCAAGCACCAGTTGTGTGTTTACCACCAAAGAAGAAAATAAATGAAAGGGGTCAGTAAATATTCAATTCAATAAACTAGTTTCGCAGTGACATGTCAGAACAAACAATTTACAAGTGGTAGGCTAGTAGAGATATATAATAGGCAAACTTATTTGTCACAAAAAAAACGTGTCTAAAGAGCCTTTTTAATCTGACGTTTCATATTCTAGTTGCTGTGCCTGAGTTGATGTGTAGTTTAATAAGGCATGTTAATCAGGATTGGTCTGATGAAGCAGAGCTCATCATCAGTGACAGACAGAGAGAAAGAGTAGTATATATTGATATTATAGAGTATTGAATTTTCAACATAAACCGGCCAGCCCCCTCCCCCTTTAAGAGGCAGTACAGCGCTACACTTAAGACATGTGGTCGACCAGTGATTGTCCCAGCTGTTAGTGAACGAGGGCAGGTGCGTTCCGTTTACCTCTTCTACTCCTCCCCCGCCCACTTTCCCTCCACTCTCCAAGTGGCCTCCGTGTGACGTCATAGCAAGGGCTGAGGGCAAGTGAGCGAGGGAAACTCAACCTGTTTTTGGAACGCAGCCAAGGCTGCTGCCCCGGGGAAAGGTCAAGTGAGTTGACGGTAGGAAGGACCCCCTCCACCTCAAGAGTGAATTATCGTTTTAGTTATTGTCTCGTCTAAACCAAAATGAACTGACAAAGCCGCAACCGCGTGCCGACGGACGGAGGTCAACACAAGCAGGACGCTGGAGCAGGTGGCCGGCCCGGTGCCGCTGGAGCAGGACGCCGGCCTGCCAGGAAGGCCTCGCGGACCAAGCTACAGGTGGTGAGCGGGAAGCAGCCGGTAAGTCGAACATTGGGCAATATGGCAGCGAATCCCACCAAACTCCAGGTTTTCAGCAATAGAAATAATAATTGAATCAGTGTTTCTGTCTGTCATGGATTATGGTGATATCTATAGACATCCCAGCTAGCAGGGAACGTTCCCACAACTTTGGCTAACATTCCCTACAAGTTCTGTTTGTGTTTTAAAGAAAACATTTTCATCTAATGTTTAAAGAACATTATAATGATGTTTATTATTTCAAACAATGTTCCTGTATTGTTAAATGTTAACAAAGATAGAACGTTTTAGATTAAACATTCTAAGGATGTTTTGGGGATGTTGGTGAGGTAAACAATTATAGAATGCTCCTCTATAAAACATTATCTAAATGTTCCATAATAACAAAGGAAAAACATTATCAGAAAAACATTTTAAAAACATTTTCAGGATGTTATTAAGGCCTCTGATTGCAATAGGTTATTTTAAAAACATTCTTACAACGTTATACAATAACAAAGAAGGAACATTCTTAAAGCAATATTTCAAAAATGTTTTCAGGATGTTATCGATACTTCAGATTACACAATGTTTTTTTCCAAAACATTTCTGCAATGTGATATGTTAACAAATGTAGAACATTTGTCTAAACATGTTTAGGATGTTCTGGGGATGTTGTTGAGTTAATGGATTATTGAATGTTCTTCTAGAGAACATTTCCCTGATGTTAGAGGAAAACCACAAAGGAACATTCTCAAAGCAACATCCAGAAAACATTTTAATTATGTTATTAAGGCCTCAGATTATATTATGTTATTTATAAAACATTCTTACAATGTTATATGATGATAAACGAAGAATATGCACAAAGCAATATTTTGAAAATGTTTTCAGGATGTTATTGATGCCTCAGATCACAAATAGCATGTTTGTGTAATGTCATTTATAAACAAAGGAAGAACGTTTTACCTATAGCATTCTGAGGATATTTTAGGGACAATGTTTAGGTAACAGATTACAGAATGTTATTAATAAAATATCCCCACAATGTTAAATGATATCACATGAAGGACATTTTCAAAGTAATATGTGGAAAATGTTTTCAGGATGTTATTGATACTTCAGATTACACAATGTTCTTTTCCCAAACATTTCTGCAATGTGATATGTTAAAGGCTAGGGAGGCAGCTTTTTTTTGACAGTATTAGGCAAAAACTTACACACTAACCTTGGGGATAATGTAAATGAAGTGATGTGAAAAAAGATCAGACGTCTGCGTCTCCCCTAGGCTCTGTTTTCAGCCTGCAAAGAATCTACCCGTGACGGTTGATTTTGACCAATCACAGAGCAGCAGCCCTTATTCGTATTATTTGGACGTTTTAAAACGTAAGAAAGAGACGTTTTTTCTCTACTCGCTGCTCTGGCTGAGGGGATGAGAACCGTGTGGACTCAACTCAAAGCTTTTTTCTAGATTTCTGCCTCCCTTTCCTTTAACAAACGTAGAACATTTGTCTAAAACATGCTTAGGATGTTCTGGGGATGTTGTTGAGTTAATGAATTATTGAATGTTCTTCTAGAGAACATTTCCCTGATATAACAGGAAAACCACAAAGGAACATTCTCAAAGCAATATCCAGAAAACATTTTAATTATGTTATTAACTCTTTCGCGACCATTGACGAGTAAACTCGTCACAGCCTGCCGAACGTTCACGACCATTGACGAGCAAACTCGTCAAAACCGTTTTTTTACAGATTACGATAATAGACACTCTGAGGTACCCTGTGTGTGAATATGGTAGTCCTCTGATATGTAAAACTGTTTTAAACTAAAATCAAAACATAATGTTTTTTATAAACTGTGTGATTTTGGTTTTGTTTGAGTAATCGTTCTCCTTGAACGCTGCTGTGGGGACAGCGTGCAGCGCTGTGCGGCTGTCGGCTACAGTGTTGCCACTTTCTCGCTGAATCTGGCGACTTTCTAAACCCTCTTTTGACAAAAGCGACCGACGACAAATGTGGCGACTTTTACCGGTGCTGTTACAAACGTTTATGGTTTGGAGACTCGGATCTGAAAGCCCGTTATCACGGCTGTTTTCACGGCGCTGTGCAGCAGAGCGGGCGCTCTGCAGCGGGTGCTGTGACCGGCCGCCCCCGCCACAGAGCACTCATCGCCGGCCAGTCACACAGCAGTGTCCCGGAGCTGCTGCGCTGCGGCCAGAGACCCACACCGCTGCACCGCTGCTCTCCACGCTGCCACACCCCCCAGATTTACCTACAAATATATTTATTTAGCCGTAGAAATGATTTGGGAGACATGCCACACTGCAGAGTACCGGTAAAATGAGCAGATTGCCACTTGACACAAAAGTGTGTTTTTCTCTGAAACTAGAGCGGGAGCTCCGTTTTTGGAGAAACCCAGCTCTCTTCTTCTACTTCTTACTCACGAACGAAACGGCGGAAAAACTTGCCGTTTTTTCGTGGAGCATGTTGTAAAGTCACTCTTCAATCACGTGAAGACCGTTTGTTTCTAGGTGATGTACAGAGTTCGGTTCGACGTGAGATAAAAGGTAAACAAATAGCCAAAAACATGTGGTCCTGAGCGGATGTGCTGAGGAATTAGTGTGGTCGCGAAAGAGTTAAGGCCTCAGATTATATTATGTTATTTATAAAACATTCTTACAATGTTATATGATGATTGCTTTTTTTCTTTTTATTGAGTTTTCAATTATTTTTTCAACAATAAAGGACAAACAATAAAACAGAAAACAGAAAAAACAAAATCATATAGAACAGACAGGTTGACAAGGTTGACATAGGGCATACATTAGAGCAAATGGGGTTATTCACACAGACAGTGAGTTACACGTTAGAGAATATGAAGTCCACTTTCAACTTTTAATATTGATCTTAAGCCCTTATGAAATCACGCCTTCTAAATTCTATTACTCCATTAATGTATCTGTTACCTATAGGGTCCTGCCATCAGTCAATGGTCAGGGTCAGTCCCCTGTCACAAAAAACACGCTTGGGCACCGGTGGGCTGCTGGTGCCACCCTACCACCGGGCTTAAAGGGATAGTTCAACATTTTGGCAAACTGGCCCATCGCCATAATCCCTATAGTCATAGCAGTAGGTTCGTTACCTTTAATTGTCGGTGCAAGCTATTTTTAGAACGGAGGAGCAGAGCGGTGAGCTGCTCAGAGCTACGCTAAAGAGGCTCATGGGATTTATTGGTTTCCCTCATCAAACTAATCAAATACGCAATCCAACAACTCCAAAACGCTCTGGTGGACAAGTTGTGACCTGCACATTCACCACGCTATGAGATAATAACACAACGTTACCAGACAGAGTTGTTTTAGAGGCAAATGCAGAGACTGCTTGATGAAAAACTGTCCCTGAAGCCAATGTGCATCAGCGGTTTTGCATTAATTTACCTCTAAAACAACTGAATGTGCAGGTCACAACTTGTCCACCAGAGCGTTTTGGAGTTGTTGGATTGTGTATTTGATGAGTTTGATGAGGGAAACCAAGAAATCCCATGAGCCTCCGTGGCGTAGCTCCGAGCAGCTCACGGCTCTGCTCCGCCGTTCTAAAAATAGCTTGCACCGACAATTAAAGGCAACGAACCTACTGCTATGACTATAGGGATTATGGCAATGGGCCAATTTGCCAATATGTTGAACTATCCCTTTAACAAGTTTTTTGGAATCCTGTATATAGTAGTAAATAGTATAGTAATTACTAGACATTGTATCACTACCACTATACCATACCTCACTTTTTATCTACTTTACTTATATTGCTGATATAACTGGTTATTTCCGGTATTAACTTCATTATTAATGGTCTGTAATTTACAGGATAACCAAAAGACATCTAATGAAGCCGAAACAATCCTGATTTTATGATTTTTTTTGTCATAATGCAGGTGGTGATTTAAGGCAACTGGACCATCTGTCACAGAGGAAGACTCCTGTCCTGCAGTGTGTGAGCCCCACACTGCTGTCAGAGGATTCTGACACATGAACAGTGAACACACACCTTTTCTTTGTATTTTTGGGTTAGGGTTTTTTCCTTGTGATTGATATTTTAAATGGTTCAAATCATACAGTAGATGACCTTGTACTTTTGCATTGCTTATTGAAGTAGATCAAAAAATGTTTTAAATAAATTAATGTTGTCAAACATTAACATGGGCTTGTAGTCCAGTTCTATTATTAGGTAAATTCTCAGTGATCCTAGTGGTCTGTTAGGAAAGTGTAATCTTGAAATTGAATGATGATGTCATATTTCAATGTTTAAATATTTTAATGAAATGTTACAACATTACCTTTGTGGATTTTTTCAAAGCATGTTATTGAGTCCCTAAGTATTGTCATTCTGGAAACATTAAAAACTTTCAGCTGTTACCCTTTGCAAGAATATTTGGGCATAATGTTGTAGCAATGTTTTCATTTGTAACATTGTAAGAAGGTTATCACAAATCATTCTCAGGATGTTTTTAGAGAACGTTCCTCCAGAACGTTCTGTGAACTTAAAGAAAACTTCCCACTAAGAACATCATTAAAACAGTAGCGTATAATGTTATAGCAATGTTTTCATTCAACATTTTAAGAAGGTTATCACAAAATATTTTTAGGATGTTTTTAGAAAACGTTCCTCCAGAACATTCTGGGAACTTTAAAAAAAACTTCCCACTAAGAACATCATTAAAACGTTAGGGTATAATGTTATAGCAACATTTTCATTCAACATTTTAAGAAGGTTATCACAAAACATTTTTAGGATGTTTTTAGAGAACGTTCCTCCAGAACATTCTGGGAACTTAAAGAAAACTTCCCGCTAAAAACAGAATTAAAACATTAGGGTATAATGTTATAGCAATGTTTTCTTTCAACATTTTAAGATGGTTATCACAAAATATTCTTAGGATGTTTTTAGAGAATGTTCCTCCAGAACGTTCTGGGAACTTAAAGAAAACTTCCCGCTAAAAACATCATTTAAACATTAAAGCCGCAAGCGGCGATGGCGGGCCCTCGCTCGCCCATGCCGCCGCGGGGCCTGAGGCACGCCGGGGCCGTGGCGCGGAGCAGAAATGGAGAAAAAACCCCGGAAGGAGGCCAAAAACGCAATGTTTCGTTCATCCACCAGGGGGCAGTCACCGCGTGTGGTGTGGTGCGTTCAGGGGCGGCCCCTCATCACTCGTGTGAAGTTTGGAGTGAATTGGACAAAGCATGAGGGAGTTATGAGCAGTTAAAGGTTCGTCCACTAGGGGGCAGTAATGGGATGCGTGCAGGTGCGTTCAGGGTCAGTCCCTCATCACACATGTGAAGTTTCTTGTAAATCGGACATAGCATGAGGGAGTTATGAGCAGTTAAAGGTTCGTCCACTAGGGGGCAGTAATGGGATGCGTGCAGGTGTGTTCAGGGTCAGCCCCTCATCACACATGTGAAGTTTCGTGGAAATCGGACAAAGCATGAGGGAGTTATGAGCAGTTAAAGGTTCGTCCACTAGGGGCAGTAATGAGATGCGTGCAGGTGTGTTCAGGGTCAGCCCCTGATCACACATGTGAAGTTTCGTGGAAATCGGACAAAGCATGAGGGAGTTATGAGCAGTTAAAGGTTCGTCCACTAGGGGGCAGTAATGAGATGCGTGCAGGTGTGTTCAGGGTCAGCCCCTGATCACACATGTGAAGTTTCGTGGAAATCGGACAAAGCATGAGGGAGTTATGAGCAGTTAAAGGTTCGTCCACTAGGGGCAGTAATGAGATGCGTGCAGGTGTGTTCAGGGTCAGCCCCTCATCACACATGTGAAGTTTCGTGGAAATCGGACAATGTTGATGTAAAATATGGCACTTCCTGTTTCCACTAGGGGGCAACATGAGTGAGATCGCCTATGAGCATATGGAGACGTTGAGGTCGTGACCCTGGACCTGTGTACCAATTTTCATGTTGATACGAGTTCAATAAAGCCATCATAAAGCCAAACGTATTTACATGGCGAGGAATGGTCGCCGCGTCGCCACACGGACGCCATTACTCGTAGCTTCACAGCGTTCATAATGTAGCTTCACCACCTTAGTCTGCATGTTTTAGAAGTGGAATGAAGTTGATGGGGTCAACTATGTGCCATCTGTACACGTTAAGGTAAAACCTGGCCACTTCCTGTTACCACCGGGGGGCGCTATGAGTGACGTAGGAAATTAATATATTGGGACGTTCAGGGCGGAGCCATCATCATGTCCAGCAAGTTTGAAGTTGATCGGATAAAGTATGTGGGCGTTAGAGCTGTTCGAAGGTGAAATGGCGAGCAAACGAAAAGTCGCCAAAATCCTCAAGGCCCCAGAAGCCACGCCCTTTGACCTAGAGACCTGCGGAGCACAACTTTTGATCAGAGTGGCATATCGATGGTCTCTAGCCAATTTGAAGTCAATCGGACAAAATCTGTAGGAGAAGTTAGATCAAACAGGTCAAAAGTTCAAATCAAAATGGCCGACTTCCTGTTGTGATTTCACCATGACATTAAGAGGCTTTTTTGTGTGTCTTGCCATGTTCTATAAGCCCACCAAATTTCATGCATGTAGGTGAAACGCAAAGGAGGGGCTGATGTTTTGAAATTTTCTAGGGGGCGCTATAGAGGCATTTGGCCACGCCCATTTCCAACGACTTTAAAATATCAAATTTTTCGCGAGTCCTGATGTGCATGCCAAAATTTACGCGTTTTGGGGCATGTTGAAGCCCCCAAAAATGCGATTTTAGGGAGAATATAATAATAATAATAATTAAAGCCGCAAGCGGCGATGGCGGGCCCTCGCTCGCCCATGCCACCGCGGGGCCTGAGGCACGCCGGGGCTGTGGCGCGGAGCAGAAATGGAGAAAAAACCCCGGAAGGAGGCCAAAAACGCAATGTTTCGTTCATCCACCAGGGGGCAGTCACCGCATGTGGTGTGGTGCGTTCAGGGGCGGCCCCTCATCACTCGTGTGAAGTTTGGAGTGAATTGGACAAAGCATGAGGGAGTTATGAGCAGTTAAAGGTTCGTCCACTAGGGGGCAGTAATGGGATGCGTGCAGGTGTGTTCAGGGTCAGCCCCTGATCACACATGTGAAGTTTCGTGGAAATGGGACAAAGCATGAGGGAGTTATGAGCAGTTAAAGGTTCGTCCACTAGGGGGCAGTAATGGGATGCGTGCAGGTGTGTTCAGGGTCAGCCCCTGATCACACATGTGAAGTTTCGTGGAAATCGGACAAAGCATGAGGGAGTTATGAGCAGTTAAAGGTTCGTCCACTAGGGGCAGTAATGAGATGCGTGCAGGTGTGTTCAGGGTCAGCCCCTGATCACACATGTGAAGTTTCGTGGAAATCGGACAAAGCATGAGGGAGTTATGAGCAGTTAAAGGTTCGTCCACTAGGGGCAGTAATGAGATGCGTGCAGGTGTGTTCAGGGTCAGCCCCTCATCACACATGTGAAGTTTCGTGGAAATCGGACAATGTTGATGCAAAAAATGGCACTTCCTGCTACCACCGGGGGGCGCTATGAGTTACGTGGGAAGTTAATATATCGGGACGTTCAGGGCGGAGCCATCATCATGTCCAGCAAGTTTGAAGTTGATTGGATGAAGTATGTGGGCGTGAGAGCCACTCGTATGTACATGGCGAGCACGCCATAGTGTATTGAGCGCTGGCAGCCACGCCCTTTGACCTACGGACTCACGGAGCACAAGATAAGCTCAGCTAGGTCTGACGATGTTGTGTACCTAATTTGAACTTGATCGGGCGAACGCTCTGGGAGGAGTTAAGTTTAGGCGGGAAAAATCAAAACCAAAATGGCCGACTTCCTGTTGGGTTGAGGTCATAAGGTCAAGAGGATTTTTTGTTTATCTGGGTATAATACAGATGTGTACCGAATTTTGTGTGTGTACGACAAAGTAAGACGAATGGCGATGCCATTGACATGTGTTTGTAGGGGGCGCTATTCAGCCATTTGGCCACGCCCATTTCCAACGACTTTAAAATATCAAAATTTTCGCGAGGCCTGATGTGCATGCCAAAATTCACGCGTTTTGGGGCATGTTGAGGCCCCCAAAAATGCGATTTTAGGGAGAATATAATAATAATAAACATAGCAATTACAATAGGGCTTTCGCTGGGCGACTTGCAGTCGCCGCTCGGGCCCTAATTAAAGCCGCAAGCGGCGATGATCGGGCCCTCGCGACTCCGCGCCACCGCGGGGCCTGAGGCACGCGGGGGCTGTGGTGAGAAGGGAGAAAAACCCTGGTAGGAGCAAAAAAACGCAATATTTCATTCATCCACCAGGGGGCGGTAAGCAGATGTAGGCAGATGAGCTCAGGGGCGGACTTTCATCACACACGTGAAGTTTCGAGCAAATCGGAAAAAGCATGAAGGAGTTATGATGAGTTGATGGTTCATCCACCAGGGGGCAGTAATGGGATGCGTGCAGGTGTGTTCAGGGTCAGTCCCTCATCACACATGTGAAGTTTCGTGGAAATCGGACAAAGCATGAGGGAGTTATGAGCTGTTAAAGGTTCGTCCACTAGGGGGCAGTAATGGTATGCGTGCAGGTGTGTTCAGGGTCAGTCCCTCATCACACATGTGAAGTTTCGTGGAAATCGGACAAAGCATGAGGGAGTTATGAGCTGTTAAAGGTTCGTCCACTAGGGGGCAGTAATGGTATGCGTGCAGGTGTGTTCAGGGTCAGTCCCTCATCACACATGTGAAGTTTCGTGGAAATCGGACAATGTTGATGTAAAATATGCCACTTCCTGTTTCCACTAGGGGGCAACATGAGTGAGATCACATATGAGCATATGGAGACGTTGAGGTCGTGACCCTGGACCTGTGTACCAATTTTCATGTTGATACGAGTTCATTAAAGGCATCATAAAGCCAAACGTATTTTAATGGCGAGGAATGGTCACCGCGTCGCCACACGGTCGCCATTACTCGTAGCTTCACAGCGTTCATGATGTAGCTTCACCACCTTAGTCTGCATGTTTTAGAAGTGGAATGAAGTTGATGGGGTCAACTATGTGGCATCAGTACACGTTAAGGTAAAACCTGACCACTTCCTGTTACCACCGGGGGGCGCTATGAGTGACGTAGGAAATTAATATATCGGGACGTTCAGGGCGGAGCCGTCATCATGTCCAGCAAGTTTGAAGCTGATCGGATAAAGTATGTGGGCGTTAGAGCTGTTCGAAGGTGAAATGGCGAGCAAACGAAAAGTCGCCAAAATCCTCAAGGCCCCAGAAGCCACGCCCTTTGACCTAGAGACCTGCGGAGCACAACTTTTGATCAGAGTGGCATCTCGGTGGTCTCCAGCCAATTTGAAGTCAATCGGACAAAATCCCTAGGAGAAGATAGATCAAACAGGTCAAAAGTTCAAATCAAAATGGCCGACTTCCTGTTGTGATTTCACCATGACATTAAGAGGCTTTTTTGTCCGTCTTGGCAACTTACACATGTGTACCGATTTTCATGTTCCAACTCCAAAAAAAACCCTATGGGGAGGGGTTTTTTAAAATTTCTAGGGGGCGCTATAGAGGCATTTGGCCACGCCCATTTCTAACGACTTCAAAATATCAAAATTTTCGCGAGGCCGGATGTGCATGCCAAAATTTACGCGTTTTGGGGCATGTTAAAGCCCCCAAAAAGGCGATTTTAGGGAGAATATAATAATAATAATAATTAAAGCCGCAAGCGGCGATGACGGGCCCTCGCTCACCCATGCCACCGCGTGGCCTGAGGCATGTCGGGGCTGCAATGCTTCGTTCATCCACCAGGTGGCGCTAAGCAGTTGTGGGTGGGTGCGTTCAGGGGCGGCCCCTCATCACTCATGTGAAGTTTGGAGTGAATCGGACAAAGCATGAAGGAATTATGAGCAGTTAAAGGTTCGTCCCCCAGGGGGCAGTAATGGGATACGTGCAGGTGTGTTCAGGGTCAGCCCCTCATCACACATGTGAAGTTTGGAGTGAATCGGACAAAGCATGAGGGAGTTATGAGCAGTTAAAGGTTCGTCCACTAGGGGGCAGTAATGGGATGCGTGCAGGTGTGTTCAGGGTCAGTCCCTCATCACACATGTGAAGTTTGGAGTGAATCGGACAAAGCATGAGGGAGTTATGAGCAGTTAAAGGTTCGTCCACTAGGGGGCAGTAATGGGATGCGTGCAGGTGTGTTCAGGGTCAGTCCCTCATCACACATGTGAAGTTTCGTGGAAATCGGACAATGTTGATGTAAAATATGCCACTTCCTGTTTCCACTAGGGGGCAACATGAGTGAGATCGCCTATGAGCATATGGAGACGTTGAGGTCGTGACCCTGGACCTGTGTACCAATTTTCATGTTGATACGAGTTCATTAAAGCCATCAAAAAGCCAAACGTATTTACATGGCGAGGAATGGTCGCCGCGTCGCCACACGGACGCCATTACTCGTAGCTTCACAGCGTTCATAATGTAGCTTCACCACCTTAGTCTGCATGTTTTAGAAGTGGAATGAAGTTGATGGGGTCAACTATGTGGCATCAGTACACGTTAAGGTAAAACCTGGCCACTTCCTGTTACCACCGGGGGGCGCTATGAGTGACGTAGGAAATTAATATATCGGGACGTATAGGGCGGAGCCGTCATCATGTCCAGCAAGTTTGAAGCTGATCGGATAAAGTATGTGGGTGTTAGAGCTGTTCGAAGGTGAAATGGCGAGCAAACGAAAAGTCGCCAAAATCCTCAAGGCCCCAGAAGCCACGCCCTTTGACCTAGAGACCTGCGGAGCACAACTTTTGATCAGAGTGGCAATTCGATGGTCTCTAGCCAATTTGAAGTCAATCGGACAAAATCTGTAGGAGAAGTTAGATCAAACAGGTCAAAAGTTCAAATCAAAATGGCCGACTTCCTGTTGTGATTTCACCATGACATTAAGAGGCTTTTTTGTGTGTCTTGCCATGTTCTATAAGCCCACCAAATTTCATGCATGTAGGTGAAACGCAAAGGAGGGGCTGATGTTTTGAAATTTTGTAGGGGGCGCTATAGAGGCATTTGGCCACGCCCATTTCCAACGACTTTAAAATATCAAATTTTTCGCGAGTCCTGATGTGCATGCCAAAATATACGCGTTTTGGGGCATGTTGAAGCCCCCAAAAATGCGATTTTAGGGAGAATATAATAATAATAATAATAATTAAAGCCGCAAGCGGCGATGATCGGGCCCGAGCGGCGACTGCTAGTCGCCCAGCCTCCGACTCCGCGCCACCGCGGGGCCTGAGGCACGCGGGGGCTGTGGTGAGAAGGGAGAAAAACCCTGGCAGGAGCAAAAAAACGCAATATTTCGTTCATCCACCAGGGGGCGGTAACCAGATGTAGGCAGATGAGCTCAGGGGCGGACCTTCATCACACACGTGAAGTTTCGAGCAAATCGGAAAAAGCATGAAGGAGTTATGATGAGTTGATGGTTCATCCACTAGGGGGCAGTAATGGGATGCGTGCAGGTGTGTTCAGGGTCAGTCCCTCATCACACATGTGAAGTTTGGAGTGAATCGGACAAAGCATGAGGGAGTTATGAGCAGTTAATGGTTCATCCACTAGGGGGCAGTAATGGGATGCGTGCAGGTGTGTTCAGGGTCAGTCCCTCATCACACATGTGAAGTTTCGTGGAAATCGGACAATGTTGATGTAAAATATGCCACTTCCTGTTTCCACTAGGGGGCAACATGAGTGAGATCGCCTATGAGCATATGGAGACGTTGAGGTCGTGACCCTGGACCTGTGTACCAATTTTCATGTTGATACGAGTTCATTAAAGGCATCATAAAGCCAAACGTATTTTAATGGCGAGGAATGGTCACCGCGTCGCCACACGGTCGCCATTACTCGTAGCTTCACAGCGTTCATGATGTAGCTTCACCACCTTAGTCTGCATGTTTTAGAAGTGGAATGAAGTTGATGGGGTCAACTATGTGGCATCAGTACACGTTAAGGTAAAACCTGGCCACTTCCTGTTACCACCGGGGGCGCTATGAGTGACGTAGGAAATTAATATATCGGGGCGTTCAGGGCGGAGCCAACATCATGTCCAGCAAGTTTGAAGTTGATCGGATAAAGTATGTGGGTGTGAGAGCTGTTCGAAGGTGAAATGGCGAGCAAACGAAAAGTCGCCAAAATCCTCAAGGCCCCAGAAGCCACGCCCTTTGACCTAGAGACCTGCGGAGCACAACTTTTGATCAGAGTGGCAATTTGATGGTCTCTAGCCAATTTGAAGTCAATCGGACAAAATCTGTAGGAGAAGTTAGATCAAACAGGTCAAAAGTTCAAATCAAAATGGCCGACTTCCTGTTGTGATTTCACCATGACATTAAGAGGCTTTTTTGTGTGTCTTGCCATGTTCTATAAGCCCACCAAATTTCATGCATGTAGGTGAAACGCAAAGGAGGGGCTGATGTTTTGAAATTTTGTAGGGGGCGCTATAGAGGCATTTGGCCACGCCCATTTCCAACGACTTTAAAATATCAAATTTTTCGCGAGTCCTGATGTGCATGCCAAAATATACGCGTTTTGGGGCATGTTGAAGCCCCCAAAAATGCGATTTTAGGGAGAATATAATAATAATAATAATAATAATAATAATAATAATAATAAACAAAGCAGAAACAATAGGGCTTTCGCTGGGCGACAGCAGTCGCCGCTCGGGCCCTAATAATAATAATAATAATAATAAACAAAGCAGAAACAATAGGGCTTTCGCTGGGCGACAGCAGTCGCCGCTCGGGCCCTAATTAAAGCCGCAAGCGGCGATGACGGGCCCTCGCTCACCCATGCGACCGTGGGGCCTGAGGCATGCCGGGGCTGCAATGTTTTGTTCATCCACCAGGTGGCGCTAAGCAGTTGTGGGCGGGTGCGTTCAGGGGCGGCCCCTCATCACTCATGTGAAGTTTGGAGTGAATCGGACAAAGCATGAGGGAGTTATGAGCAGTTAATGGTTCATCCACTAGGGGGCAGTAATGGGATGCGTGCAGGTGTGTTCAGGGTCAGTCCCTCATCACACATGTGAAGTTTCGTGGAAATCGGACAATGTTGATGTAAAATATGCCACTTCCTGTTTCCACTAGGGGGCAACATGAGTGAGATCGCCTATGAGCATATGGAGACGTTGAGGTCGTGACCCTGGACCTGTGTACCAATTTTCATGTTGATACGAGTTCATTAAAGCCATCAAAAGGGCAAACGTATTTTCATGGCGAGGAATGGTCGCCGCATCGCCACAGGGACGCCATTACTCGTAGCTTCACAGTCTTCATAATGTAGCTTCACCAACTGGTTCTGCATGTTTTAGAAGTGGAATGAAGTTGATGGGGCAAAGTATGTACATTTTCAAATTTTAGTACACTTCCTGTTACCACCGGGGGGCGCTATGAGTTACGTGGGAAGTGAATATATCGGGACGTTCAGGGCGGAGCCAACATCATGTCCAGCAAGTTTGAAGTTGATTGGATGAAGTATGTGGGCGTGAGAGCCACACGTATGGACATGGCGAGAACGCCAAAGTCTGATGAGCGCTGGCAGCCACGCCCTTTGACCTACGGACTCACGGAGCACAAGATAAGCTCAGCGAGGTCTGGAGATGTGGTGTACCTAATTTGAACTTGATTGGGCGAACGCTCTGGGAGGAGTTAATTTTAGGCGGGAAAAATCAAAACCAAAATGGCCGACTTCCTGTTGGGTTGAGGTCATGAGGTCAAGAGGCTTTTTTGTGTGTCTTGCCATGTTCTATAAGCCCACCAAATTTCAAGCATGTAGGTGAAACGCAAAGGAGGGGCTGATGTTTTGAAATTTTGTAGGGGGCGCTATAGAGGCATTTGGCCACGCCCATTTCCAACGACTTTAAAATATCAAATTTTTCGCGAGTCCTGATGTGCATGCCAAAATATACGCGTTTTGGGGCATGTTGAAGCCCCCAAAAATGCGATTTTAGGGAGAATATAATAATAATAATAATTAAAGCCGCAAGCGGCGATGGCGGCCCTCGCTGCCCATGCCACCGCGGGGCCTGAGGCACGCCGGGGCTGTGGCGTGGAGCAGAAATGGAGAAAAAACCTGGAAGGAGGCCAAAAATGCAATTTTTCGTTCATCCACCAGGGGGCAGTCACCGCATGTGGTCTGGTGCGTTCAGGGGCCGCCCCTCATCACTCATGTGAAGTTTGGAGTGAATCGGACAAAGCATGAGGGAGTTATGAGCAGTTAAAGGTTCGTCCACCAGGGGGCAGTAATGGGATGCGTGCAGGTGTGTTCAGGGTCAGTCCCTCATCACACATGTGAAGTTTCGTGGAAATCGGACAAAGCATAAGGGAGTTATGAGCAGTTAAAGGTTCGTCCACTAGGGGGCAGTAATGGGATGCGTGCAGGTGTGTTCACGGTCAGTCCCTCATCACACATGTGAAGTTTCGTGGAAATCGGACAATGTTGATGCAAAAAATGGCACTTCCGGTTTCCACTAGGGGGCCACATGAGCGACACCCCTATCAGATGGAAGAGGTCTCCACCCTGGACCTGTGTACCAATTTTCATGATGATACGAGTTCATTAAAGCCATCAAAAAGCCAAACGTATTTTCATGGCGAGGAATTGATGGTAGCCACGCCCCCACAGGGACGCCATTACTCGTAGCTTCACAGTCTTCATAATGTAGCTTCACCAACTGGTTCTGCATGTTTTAGAAGTGGAATGAAGTTGATGGGGTCAACTATGTATTTTTAATGAATTTTAGTTCACTTCCTGTTACCACCGGGGGGCGCTATGAGTTACGTGGGAAGTTAATATATCGGGACGTTCAGGGCGAAGCCATCATCATGTCCAGCAAGTTTGAAGTTGATTGGATGAAGTATGTGGGCGTGAGAGCCAATCGTATTACATGGCGAGCACGCCAAAGTTAATTGAGCGCTGGAAGCCACGCCCTTTGACCTACGGACTCACGGAGCACAAGATAAGCTCAGCTAGGTCTGGAGATGTGGTGTACCTAATTTCAACTTGATCGGGCGAACGCTTTGGGAGGAGTTAGTTTTAGGCGGGAAAAATCAAAACCAAAATGGCCGACTTCCTGTTGGGTTGAGGTCAAAAGGTCAAGAGGCTTTTTTGCATATCTGGGTATAATACATATGTGTACCAAATTTTGTGAGCGTAGGACAAAGTTAGCAAAATTCCCTATGGGCATTTTTGGAATTTGTAGGGGGCGCTATTCCGCCATTTTGCGTCGATCGTGTGCGACCACTCAAAAATATCGCTTTTCGGATCCGGCCGGACGCCCATGCAAAAGTAGACGCATTTTCGCCTTTGGGAAAGGGGCGAAATTGGGGCATGAAGAGTACGGGAATAATAATAATAATAAACAGCGCGATTTCAATAGGCCTTCGCCGGGCGAGTGCTACTCGCCGCTCGGGCCTAATTAAAGCCGCAAGCGGCGATGACGGGCCCTCGCTCACCCATGCGACCGTGGGGCCTGAGGCATGCCGGGGCTGCAATGTTTTGTTCGTCCACCAGGTGGCGCTAAGCAGTTGTGGGCGGGTGCGTTCAGGGGCAGCCCCTCATCACTCGTGTGAAGTTTGGAGTCAATCGGACAAAGCATGAGGGAGTTATGAGCAGTTAAAGGTTCGTCCACTAGGGGGCAGTAATGGGATGCGTGCAGGTGTGTTCAGGGTCAGTCCGTCATCACACATGTGAAGTTTCTTGGAAATCGGACAAAGCATGAGGGAGTTATGAGCAGTTAAAGGTTCGTCCACTAGGGGGCAGTAATGGGATGCGTGCAGGTGTGTTCAGGGTCAGCCCCTCATCACACATGTGAAGTTTGGAGTGAATCGGACAAAGCATGAGGGAGTTATGAGCAGTTAAAGGTTCGTCCACTAGGGGGCAGTAATGGGATGCGTGCAGGTGTGTTCAGGGTCAGCCCCTCATCACACATGTGAAGTTTCGTGGAAATCGGACAAAGCATGAGGGAGTTATGAGCAGTTAAAGGTCCGTCCACTAGGGGGCAGTAATGAGATGCGTGCAGGTGTGTTCAGGGTCAGCCCCTCATCACACATGTGAAGTTTCGTGGAAATCGGACAAAGCATGAGGGAGTTATGAGCTGTTAAAGGTTCGTCCACTAGGGGGCAGTAATGGGATGCGTGCAGGTGTGTTCAGGGTCAGTCCCTCATCACACATGTGAAGTTTCGTGGAAATCGGACAATGTTGATGTAAAATATGCCACTTCCTGTTTCCACTAGGGGGCAACATGAGTGAGATCACATATGAGCATATGGAGACGTTGAGGTCGTGACCCTGGACCTGTGTACCAATTTTCATGTTGATACGAGTTCATTAAAGCCATCATAAAGCCAAACGTATTTTAATGGCGAGGAATGGTCGCCGCGTCGCCACACGGACGCCATTACTCGTAGCTTCACAGCGTTCATGATGTAGCTTCACCACCTTAGTCTGCATGTTTTAGAAGTGGAATGAAGTTGATGGGGTCAACTATGTGGCATCAGTACACGTTAAGGTAAAACCTGGCCACTTCCTGTTACCACCGGGGGGCGCTATGAGTGACGTAGGAAATTAATATATGGGGACGTTCAGGGCGGAGCCATCATCATGTCCAGCAAGTTTGAAGCTGATCGGATAAAGTATGTGGGCGTTAGAGCTGTTCGAAGGTGAAATGGCGAGCAAACGAAAAGTCGCCAAAATCCTCAAGGCCCCAGAAGCCACGCCCTTTGACCTAGAGACCTGCGGAGCACAACTTTTGATCAGAGTGGCATCTCGGTGGTCTCTAGCCAATTTGAAGTCAATCGGACAAAATCTGTAGGAGAAGATAGATCAAACAGGTCAAAATTTCAAATCAAAATGGCCGACTTCCTGTTGTGATTTCACCATGACATTAAGAGGCTTTTTTGTCCGTCTTGGCAACTTACACATGTGTACCGATTTTCATGTTCCAACTCCAAAAAAAACCCTATGGGGAGGGGTTTTTTAAAATTTCTAGGGGGCGCTATAGAGGCATTTGGCCACGCCCATTTCTAACGACTTCAAAATATCAAAATTTTCGCGAGGCCGGATGTGCATGCCAAAATTTACGCGTTTTGGGGCATGTTAAAGCCCCCAAAAAGGCGATTTTAGGGAGAATATAATAATAATAATAATAAACATAGCAGAAACAATAGGGCTTTCGCTGGGCGACAGCAGTCGCCGCTCGGGCCCTAATAATAATTAAAGCCGCAAGCGGCGATGACGGGCCCTCGCTCACCCATGCGACCGTGGGGCCTGAGGCATGCCGGGGCTGCAATGTTTTGTTCGTCCACCAGGTGGCGCTAAGCAGTTGTGGGCGGGTGCGTTCAGGGGCGGCCCCTCATCACTCATGTGAAGTTTGGAGTGAATCGGACAAAGTATGACGGAGTTATGAGCAGTTAATGGTTCATCCACAAGGGGGCAGTAATGGGATGCGTGCGGGTGTGTTCAGGGTCAGTCCCTCATCACACATGAGAAGTTTCGTGGAAATCGGACAATGTTGATGTAAAATATGGCACTTCCTGTTTCCACTAGGGGGCAACATGAGTGAGATCGCCTATGAGCATATGGAGACTTTGAGGTCGTGACCCTGGACCTGTGTACCAATTTTCATGTTGATACGAGTTCAATAAAGCCATCAAAAAGCCAAACGTATTTACATGGCGAGGAATGGTCGCCACGTCGCCACACGGTCGCCATTACTCGTAGCTTCACAGCGTTCATGATGTAGCTTCACCACCTTAGTCTGCATGTTTTAGAAGTGGAATGAAGTTGATGGGGTGAACTATGTGCCATCTGTACACGTTAAGGTAAAACCTGGCCACTTCCTGTTACCACCGGGGGGCGCTATGAGTGACGTAGGAAATTAATATATCGGGACGTTCAGGGCGGAGCCGTCATCATGTCTAGCAAGTTTGAAGCTGATCAGATAAAGTATGTGGGCATGAGAGCTGTTCGAAGGTGAAATGGCGAGCAAACGAAAAGTCGCCAAAATCCTCAAGGCCCCAGTAGCCACGCCCTTTGACGTAGAGACCTGCGGAGCACAACTTTTGATCAGAGTGGCATCTCGGTGGTCTCCAGCCAATTTGAAGTCAATCGGACAAAATCCCTAGGAGGAGATAGATCAAACAGGTCAAAAATTCAAATCAAAATGGCCGACTTCCTGTTGTGATTTCACCATGACATAAGAGGCTTTTTTGTGCGTCTTGCCATGTTCTATAAGCCCACCAAATTTCATGCGTCTAGGTGACACACAAAGGCGGGGCTGATGTTTTGAAATTTTCTAGGGGGCGCTATTTAGCCATTTGGCCACGCCCATTTCCAACGACTTTAAAATATCAAATTTTTCGCCAGTCCTGATGTGCATGCCAAAATTTACGCGTTTTGGGGCATGTTGAAGCCTCCAAAAATGCGATCCTTTTGAGAGAAAAAGAATGAAAGAATAATAATAAACAGAGCAATAACAATAGGGCTTTCGCTGGGCGACTTGCAGTCGCCGCTCGGGCCCTAATAATAATAAACAAAGCAGAAACAATAGGGCTTTCGCTGGGCGACAGCAGTCGCCGCTCGGGCCCTAATAAACATAGCAGAAACAATAGGGCTTTCGCTGGGCGACAGCAGTCGCCGCTCGGGCCCTAATAATAAACATAGCAGAAACAATAGGGCCTTCGCCGACATCGTCGCTCGGGCCCTAATTAGGGTATAATGTTATAGCAATGTTTTCTTTCAACATTTTAAGAAGGTTATCACAAAATATTCTTAGGATGTTTTCAGAGAATGTTCCTCTAGAAAGTTCTGGGAACTTAAAGAAAACTTCCCGCTAAAAACATTCTAACAACATTATAGGTAACATTGTCAGAATGTTTTTAGAACAAAAAATTTCTAGCTGGGATGCTGCTGCCTCAACTCTGAAACTTTTAGATTCAGTCTATCATTCAGCTTTAAGATGTATCACGGGTGATAAATATGATACTCACCACTGTGTTTTGTATTAAAAAGTTGGTTGGCCCTCTCTTGGGGAAAGGCGCAAGAGGCACTGGTTTTTATATATTTTTAAAGCTCTTTCAGGCAAATTACCATTGTATGTAGCAAATATGTTGGAATGTAAATCAGGTAGGCCTACTTACATGACCAGTTCGGCTGAACTACTGCTACTCAAAGTTCCTCAAGTCTATATGAGTATTGGCAAGACTGCTTTTTGTTATGGTGCCCCTAGCTCTTGGAAAGCGTTACAGCACATCATGATATTGGACGCGCTCCCTTCACTCGTTTAGGTAGGCTACTTGGTCATGGATAACTGTGTTTCCATTTGTAACTGTTTCAGATGACTGTCTTTCTTGTTTCTTGTTAACTGTACTGTATATTGTCATGTAATCACAAATGTAACCACTGTCAATATTTTAATTGGTTTGTAAACTCGACGACATTGAAAATGAGGGCAACCTCAATGTCTCTCGAGAAGACCATGGCTCGTCTGGCTGCTCCGCAGTACTGTGAGGTTCAGACAGTAAGTGGTCCCATGTTATTATACAGTCAATTATTTATCGATTCGGAAACTTAAAACAGAATCGCGTGATCTCCTTTTCAGTGTCCACAGTGCAAAACACAAGTGGAGAGGAAGGATCTGTCCAACCTGTGTGTGATGTGCACCATATGCACAGCTGATCAGAAGAAGAGCTACCAGTTCTTCTTCAAGAGCACTTCTTCTTCTGTCAGAGGGAGTGGAAAGGCCCCGGCCCTCGGTCCGACCGCTGCGACAACGACGGCTGCACCAACAAGGACCGGGAGCTTCTGCAGACATGTGAAGACCATCAGTCTGCCCGAGGTGGAGGGCGCCACCGACTGCCCCTCGGTCCGGGCTTGCCCCACATGTGGCATGAAGGTGGAGCATAACCAGCAATTCTGCAAAAATATAAACTGCCCCCGCTGCCACGTGGAGTTTTGTTTTGTTTGCCTGAAACTAGGCAAGGCAAGGCAAGGCAATTTTATTTGTATAGCCCGTTTTTCCAAACAGTTTGTCTCAAAGGGCTTTACATGACATCGTAACAACATCCTCTGTCCTTAGACCCTCACATCGACTGAGGAAAAACTCCATGGAAACCCTTTTAACAGGGAAAAATCTGAGAAACCTCAGGGTGAGAAACAGAGGAGGGATCCCTCACCCAGGACGGACAGACGTGCAATAGATGTTGTTACAGACAAGAAAACAGTTTACAGTTTGTCACAGAATGTGCGAAATATGGAAATGTTAGCAGGGGTTGATGAAGGCAGCCTCTGGTGAGGGGGGGGGGGGGGGGGGGGGGGGGCAGGGAGAGCTGGCCAGCTCGATGGGAGGACTGGGTGGTAGACTGGTCCATGGGAAGGGAGGGGAGGCCGGTCTAACAGCAGGGGAAAGGGTGGGAGGGGGGCGATGCAGGCGGTGGCTGGTGCAGAGAGATGGAGCTCCGGTGGATCTGTGGAAACACAGAGAGAGTGCGAGACACCAAGGCCAAACTACAAAGTACAACAGTAAATGACAGTTCAAAAATATACTGAGGAGGAGAGGAGAGGAGAGGAGAGGAGAGGAGGAGAGAGGAGAGGAGGAGAGAGGAGAGGGCTCTGTGTAACCAGATGTGTTCCCAGCAGTCTAAGCCTATAGCAGCGTAGCTATAAAATGGTTCAGAGCTACCTGAACCAGCCCTAACTAAAAGCCCTGTCATAAAGGAAGGTCTTAAGTCTAGACTTAAATGTAGTTAGAGTGTCTGCCTCTTTGACCCATGGAGAGAGCTGGTTCCACAGTAAAGGAGCCTGGTAACTGAAGGCTCTACTTTCCAGTCTGTTTTTAGAGATACTGGGAGTCACTAACAGACCTGCGTTCTGGGAGCGGAGTGCTCTGGTAGGACAGTAAGGAATGATTAGTTCTTTCAGATAGGTTGGAGCTTTATCATTAAGAGCCTTATAGGTCAGCAGAAGGATTTTGAAGTCTATTCTAAATACAGGAAGCCAGTGGAGAGAAGCTAAAGTGGGAGAGATGTGCTCTCTCTTCCTAACTCCTGTCAAAACCCTTGCTGCGGCATTCTGGACCAGCTGGAGACTCTTTAGAGAGTTTTTCGGACATCCTGACAGGAGAGAGTTGCAGTAGTCTAACCTAGAAGTGATAAATGCATGCACCAGTTTCTCAGCATCACTCTGGGAGAGGATATTCCTAATCTTAGTGATACTGCGCAGATGGAAGAAGGCGGTCCTAGTCACGTGTTTTATGTGGGAGCTAAAGGAAAGGTCCTGGTCAAAAATGACTCCAAGGTTCCTCGCAGTGGAGGAAAGAGTGAATGCTGCAAGACCAGTTCACCATATAAAATCTGTCCCAGTGGTGTAGCTCCTAGACATACCTCTATCCCTGTCTGGAAGAGAAAATGAGAGCAACAAAATGATCTGTTGTCTTTCCTGAATGGGCAAATACTACTACACGCAGGCGTAGCTCACAGTCGGCCATAATGGAACGGGCAGCTTGCTCTGACTCTGGCTGCAGTTACAGTGCAGTAGATACTGTAGGTGATCCAGTCATCTTCACTAAAAAAACTATTCATAACTCTGTGAAAAATAAATCAGTATGTCGCTATTATTTTAACTATTTGCATCATGTCACTATAATGTTACTTTTATTTTTAAAAAGTACATGATTAAAATTATCTGTGATTTTTAGCCTATCTATGGGCAAATAAGCGGATAACTGTATATTTTAGAGAAACTCTGGACCAGTGATTGTTAAATTTTAGGCTGTCACCCCCTGGTGGGTCCTGTTAGTACTGCAGATGAGATTCAGTTACCAGTATTTACAATACGTAAGCACATAAAATTTATAGTCACATATTAACATTAAAATGTGACCAGAACAGAAAAAACAGGATCAACTTTATATAGTACAAATATAGTGTACCATTTATTAACCAGGCAAATAAAAGCACAGAATTTGCCACAAAAAATGTTATGTACAGATCTTTATTTACATTTTCATGCAAAGGATTGTCAGTTTTACCTCCAAATAAAGTCCTCAGACTTCAGTTTGCAGGCATTGGAAACTGGATGTCAATGGTTTTTCTTCATCTCAACTCCAACAAAACTGAAGTCCTCATTATTGGTCTGCAGCACTGAACTTAGACTTCTGTCACAATTTATTAAGCCCATTGCAGCCAAGAAATCTTGGCATGAAAGCAGAAGTAAGCGGAATGTTTGTGTTAATATAAGTCTTAAATAATTATATCTTCCGACAGCAATCACTTACGTAGAGTGTTTGGTCCAAAACACGGGTCTGTCAGCAGAGGTGGGTAGAGTAGCCAAAAATTGTACTCAAGTAAGAGTATAGTTACTTTAGAATAATGTTACTCAAGTAAAAGTAAAAAGTAGCCATTCAAACATTTACTTGAGTAAGAGTAGAAAGTACTTGGTGAAAAAGCTACTCAAGTACTGAGTAACTGCTGAGTAACCTCTGATTTGTTCGTTTAATGATCAGCGCATTAATGTAGGCCTAATCAAATACACAAAAATATAATAGCAATGAAAAATTCAGATATTGCCAAAGAACAACATTTAACGACAAAGAGACAATAGCCTAAATGACATTTTTTTTTACGAAGGGTGTGTGTGCAGGGGGGGGGGGGTCCTATTATTGGTTTCTAGTGAAACCAAAGTCACATGACCACACCCCCGAGACTCGAGTCACATGACCACAACCCCGAAACTGGAGGGGTGGTCATGTGACTAGGAGTCACATGTCTCCAGGTGTGTATGGGGTTTAAACTTCCTGGGGAGGAAGAAGAATAAGATGACCTGGATGACTGAGAACCTTCACCAAAGACGATTTATATTGAATATCTTTGCCTTCACGGACATTATCCACGACATACCAGGGCTGACGTCATCCTAATCATTTACTAGCTAATCATTTACTACTTACTAACAGTTTCTCAAATTTGAGGCGGAGTGGCCGTCCTGTTTACTGCGGAGATTTTGTGTGCAGTGATGTGACTGCCTGGCTCTGTCTGATTGGTTAAACGAAGGCAAACGTCGCGAGTGGCTACATCTGATTGGTGAAACGCAGTCATGTGACAGAGGCTCGAAGTATCTCCAAAACCTCTATGATTAAAACATAAACAAACAGATCGCACATTGGATCAATAAGAAAAAGTAGCGAGTAGCGACCGGAATGAAGCTCAATGTAACGGCGTAAAACAGGGTTTCCGCGGGGTTGTAAAAGGTATTAAAAGGTAGTAAATGAAATTAGCAAAAATTAAGGCCATTAAAAAGTATTAAAAAGTAATAAATGTCATCTGACAAGGTATTAAATTTTGGAAGCACTATCCAACTATGAGTTTGTTCCCATTTGTGTTAAGTGCAGGCCTAAAAATCCCGTGAATTTATTTAGCCTATATTTTATAATTTATATGTGCAAGTAGGACCAGAGCGATATCAATGATGTGACGTCGGTCAGTGTGCGTTTGCGGTAAAACTATTTGCGCTTCAGTCTAAAACCGTGCCGCCTGGGTGATTTTGGCTGCTGCCTTGGTTAAAACGTGTGTGCATGGGGGACCGTTCAGATGTACTGTCATTACTTTCAATAGCCTATACGTAGATGCGTATCATGCGCGATCACATGTGTCAGTGTTGGGTCAGACAAAGATTCTCCCTCGGTGTCTCTCCTACTGTTGCCCACTGAGCTCTGCCCCGTTTGAAAGGTGAAGGAAGCCCATGTGAAAAGACGTCAGGTCAGGTCAGTAACAGGCTGATAATCACGTGAAAGTGAAGCAACCTCATTCATAGTTCGCTCTGATTAATCCAATGTAGACGCGCGACATGCACGCCCACAACCGAAAGCAGCACCGTAGCTGCGCGCATTCGGTGTGACGGCGACGCGCTTGTTTTTTCGTGCACGAGTATCAGCTGTGCGCTGCAGACATGCACGGTTCCCTATGTTGCTGTGTCAGGCAGGTGTTTCCCACAGAGCTCTGCCCAATTTAAATAAACACAAAGGTTTCCAAAGTGCTGTACAGACAAACGTAATCACAGAAGCCTAAAAATGAAGTAAAGGTGAGCTGTCAAGATGTATGCTTAATTAGCCTATTTCATATACTATACCTATCACTCCTATTATTTCCAATTCACAGGTGCATTAGAATATCATGGTTAAGTTTATCAAGGCATATGTCAGTATTTCAATTCAAAAAGTGAAACTAACACAAAGAATGAAACATTTCATGTCTTTATTTATTCAATTTAATTTAATTGTACTAATATTGACTCACGTTAAATGAAGACCTATAATTCAGTAGCCTATCCCCAAAAATCTAAATATTACAAAGGACCAATTAAAAAAAAAAGCATTTTTAATAGGCTACAGAAATGTTGGCTTTACTTCTGGAAATTGACTTTTCCATGATATTATAATGTATTGAGATGCACCTGTATATAATTTGTTAATGGTGAGTGTCACCGCCCTAAGTACACCCCCCTAACAGGTAACAGGTACTTGATTTGAATTGTAAGCATTTGCCTACTACACTTAGTCACTCAGAAAGTTAAGTAAGAAAATGACAGTAATCTGTTACTTTATAATTAGTTACCCCCAACACTGAAGTGCGAAAAGTTGCCACTACAGTTGCAGCTCGAAGTCGTGTTGGTATTAAAAAATATTGTGATGGTATTAAAAAAGGTATTAAAAGGTATTAAATTCAACTTAAGAATTTCTGTATAAACCCTGTAAAAGTACCGCTTCTTCTGAAGAAATGTACTCAAGTAAAAGTAACAAGTATGCTGCATTGAAACTACTCTTAGAAGTAGCTACAATTTATCCAAAAAGTTACTCAAGTAAATGTAACGGAGTAAATGTAGCGCGTTACTACCCACCTCTGTGACCTGTCAGTCACTCTGCTCTGCTGTAAGCCGAGGAGAAAACTTCTTGTATACTTCCTTGTATCCTACAACCTTTATCCAATGAGGAGAGAGAACGGCATGAAGGGATGTCCTCTCTGTGTGTGCAGCCAAGGGATGCGCGTGAATGTGGTGACGTAGGGACGAGGACCAATAGATCCATGACGAGGGCGGGGGCTGCTAACTCCATCGGCTGACAAGAAGTTAGCCAAAACGACCAGGGGCCGTATTCACAAAGAATCTTAAGGTTAAAAGTAGCTCCTAAGGGCCGAATTTAGGAGCAACTCCTAAAAAAAGTGGGCGTGTCAGTCTTAAATTTAGGACTCCTAGTTTTTTAAAATAAGAGCAATCAGTAACTTAGTTATTTTTTTAAAAAAGTAATCCGTTACTTTTCGCCGGATAAGGAAAGGAAAATCCCGACTGCAGCCTGCTTTTTGTCAGACAGTAGACTACTGTGCAACCTGCGGATGTGTCAGCCGAGGCGCAGCGCTGTGATGCGTCTGTGCCCTGCTGACCTACGTGTGTGTGTTTCAATTCGCCAGTGAAAAGGACAAGAACATAAAAAATGCACACTGCGTTGGTGATAAGCTTCTGTTGACCGCAAAAAATCCACAAGGGCCCATTCACATGGATCAGCTCCACGTACGGACCTGCTTCTCCAGCAGCAACAAGCAGCCCGGGCCGGCTCTCAGTGCTTGCCCGCTTTCAGCAGCTCCCTCTCGGCGAGCGGCAGCTCTGGGGCCGTATTCACAAAGCCTTTTATCTTACCGCTAGGAGTGCTCCTAACTCGCACTAAAAGTTTTTACGTAGGAGTTTTTTCTTAAAAGCTATTCACAAAGCCGCTGAGACCTACTCTTACTAAGGATAAATCACTAAGAGCAAAGTAAGAGTGACGCCCCTGGTGACGCCCCGTTGCTATGGATTACGTCAATTCTCGTGCACGAATTTGAGGCGCTCAACACGGTGATTGGTTGTTGAGTGCCCCCCCCCCCCCCCCCCCCCCCCTTCCTCCTCCTCCTCCTCCTCCTCCTCGCCGCCGCCGACGCCGCTCCACTCCACTTTTTTTCTTGCCGTCAGGTCCGACGGGGCTCTTTAGATTGCTTCGAGTCCAAACCACTCTCTCTGCTGCCGAGTTGGGCTCTGAACTTTCTGTCTTTCTCTCTGCCATCTGCATCTTTCTGCTACAGTTTTTGTGCGTCTCACTTTCTGCAGTGTGACGCTGTGCAAATGCAATGAGGGTCAGTGCGTCCACTCGCAAAGCAGCCGCTGGTTTTTTTTTCTTCCCACATTTTAATATTAATTTTCACATTCGTTGAATGACAGCCCTATATGGTGATCATAATAATGATGAGAAAAGAAAATGCATTACCCACATTTGTGGCCTATAGCAGGATTTGAACCCAGACTAACAATAAGTTTAGTTTACTGGGGGAGCTGCCCTATCACGTGAGCTATTACTACTAACAGATGTGTGTGTCTAGCGCACCCAGCAACTTTAAAAAAAAATATTTTTGGCTCACATCAGCATGACTGCATCGCAGCAGTCGCAGTTACCTCGGTCCGACCGTTGTGACGCCTATATTGGACAGTCCGTCACCGTCACTACTCCCGTTTTATAGCGAAAATGTTGTAGATAACCAAAAAAAAAAAAAAAAAAAAACACAGACAAAAAGGCACTTTGGGCATCAAAGGGCAAAGGGGCAGGTGCTCCAGCTCCCCCCTCTGCAGCAATTCGCAGTCCTCCATACATTTGCCTGGCTGCAGCCATTTGCGATTCTTTGTGAATAGGTCTTAGTGAGTTAGGAGTCCTCACGAGGACTTTTAAGCTCTCCCAGACTTAGGAGCTACTTTTAGGCATAAAATACTTTGTGAATTACTCTTATTTTAAAAAACTAGGAGTCCTAAATTTAAGACTGACACGCCCACTTTTTTTAGGAGTTGCTCCTAAATTCGGCCCTTAGGAGCTACTTTTAACCTTAAGATTCTTTGTGAATACGGCCCCAGTTCTCCCCCGGTCCAGCCCGGATCTCTACTGTAGTGTATTATCCACCTAAACTATTTTCTTTATTGTCTTGTATTATCTTATGTTCTTCTTTGTGTATTTTCTAGAGTAAAGAAATGTGTAAGACTAATGCCCTGCTTCACAGGTTCTATATTTAGCCCAGAAAGAATCTGTCTTGTCATGTATCCTGAGAGATGTGTTTCTTGTCTGTTACCCATCTTTGGTGGGTCATAGTGTCTGGGGATACTGGACACTATCTATTCTTAAGTTAGCTTGGTCAAGAGGTTAAATGTCAGAAAGCTAAGGATAAATTCTGTTTTTAGATCCTGTCTTTGTCTGACCATCCTGGTCAGTTATATCCTTCTGTGGGAGAAGGTGGAGTTTTAGAAAACGTATATAAGGTTTGAGATTTCAGGCCAAGGGAGAGTATTCTCAATTCTTGGCACCAGAGATGCTCCACGATTAGGCATTTTTGTACACTGTTCTTTTGCTTGTAATAAACTCTTTTTGAATGCAAGAAAAGACGTGTCGGCGGTTCCCTTCTCTTCATCAACACATCAATATACCACACTACTCCATAGCTGCCGTAGCAGCAGTGTGATACCAGTACATTTAACCGCATTTTTAAAAAACTTTTATTACACACAAGGCAGGGAGTTCATGTCTCGCCAGCCTCCCTCCTCTCCACACGTGAGTCCTCCGTTCAAACTGACAGACAGATCGAGCAGTGAAGCCGCTGAGGGATTCACACTCCTGAATTAAAAAAAAAAAAAAAAAAAAACGCTATGTGGCATATTTGACTGTCTTTCCTGTTATTGTTATCCTGTAGAGCTAATTTGGTTGGATGACTGATGTTATTCGTCAGGACTCGGTGCATTTAAAAGAGGCTGTGTGTCTGTCAGTTACAGTAAGTTGCAGCATGTGCGAGGCGCTGCAAAAGGCTTTTAATTTTTGGTAACGCAAGAGTACTCTAACGCGTTACTTTTATTCATAGGTAACGCTGTAACGTAACTGATTACTTTTAATTGATGGTAACGTTGTAACCTAACTAACTACTTTCCAAAGTAACTATACCCAACACTGTTCACAAAGAATCGGAAATGGCTGCAGCCAGGCAAATGTATGGAGGACTGCGAATTGCTGCAGAGGGGGGTGCTGGAGCACCTGCCCCTTTGCCCTTTGATGCCCAACGTGCCTTTTTGTTGGTGGGTTTTTTTTTTTTTTTTTTTTTGGGGGGTTATCTACAACATTTTCGCTATAAAACGGGAGTAGTGACGGTGACGAACTGTCCAATATAGGCGTCACAACGGTCGGACCGAGGTAACTGCGACCGCTGCGATGCAGTCATGCTGATGTGAGCCAAAAATATTTTTTTAAAGTTGCTGGGTGCGCTAGTTACACACATTTGTTAGTAGTAATAGCTCATGTGATAAGGCTGCTCCCCCAGTAAACTAAACTTATTGTTAGTCTGGGTTCAAATCCTGCTATAGTCCACAAATGTGGGTAATGCATTTTCTTTTCTCATCATTATTATGATCACCATATAATATTAGGGCTGTCAACGAATGTGAAAATTAATATTAAAATGTGGGAAGAAAAAAAACCAGCGGCTGCTTTGCGAGTGGACGCACTGACCCTCATTGCATTTGCACAGCGTCACACTGCAGAAAGTGAGACGCACAAAAACTGTAGCAGAAAGATGCAGATGGCAGAGAGAAAGACAGAAAGTTCAGAGCCCAACTCGGCAGCAGAGAGAGTGGTTTGGACTCGAAGCAATCTAAAGAGCCCCGTCGGACCTGACGGCAAGAAAAAAAAAAAAAAGTGGATCGGAGCCGCGGCGGCGAGGAGAAGGAGGAGGGAGGGGAGGGGAGGGGAGGGGGGGCGCCGCCGGCACTCAACAACCAATCACCGTGTTGAGCGCCTCGAATTCGTGCACGAGAATTGACCCTTCGCGTAAGCCCCGCCCCCTTGGTTACTGTTGCTACGGCGGGCAAGCTTTCACTCCCAGCCATGCTCCTGGCAGTATTTGGTATCGATTTCAAAGGAAATATCAGCAAATTTCTGGATAAACTGTTCTGAGATAATAGAGAGAAGAAGTCACAAAGATCATTCATAGTTTTCAGTGACGTGTGACTCGCGCAGGAGGATAAAACATCTGTTCAACGACACGACTGGACAATGTACAGAGCAGCAGTAACTGTGCGTTCACACCAAAAGCTTCCAAAGCGTCAAAAATGCTCGAGGGTGGGCGTCAGACAAGACAGCTCCCAAAACGGCAAATATTTCCAGCCGCTTTGGCCGCTCATCACGTGACTGGCGTCAAAGTTCGATCGCGCTGGTCATTGGGGAGCCGAAATACAAAAAAAAAAAAAAAAGGCAGCCGACGGACATCTCTATTCTGACAGGCTGCCGCCGGTTGCCGCTTGGCCGCGTCATAGCTCATTACCCTAAAGTTAAACCTGGCTCAACTTCTCATCTGGTGACGCTTTGGACGCTTTGGAAGCTTTGGACGCTCTGGAAGCGCGGCAACGCCTGTTGACGCTTTGGACGCTCGGTGTCGCCAGGCGCTCATTGAAAATGAATTGACTTCCGGCGTTTTTGACGCTTTGGAAGCTTTTGGTGTGAACGCACAGTAAGGACCGGTAATTTTACCGTCTATCAACCCACGAAGACTTACGTCATCTCACTGGTCATGAAACGTTGTCAAACTGCAAGTTTTTGGGCGATTGTGAACCACATACAGCTTTCGCTGCTGTTTTGTTTTCTCCCACCGCTGTATCAGTCAGTGAAAGCAGTCCCTGCCTGGAGGATCCCTCGCCTAAAAGCCCAGGTAAAAGCCCTAAAAGTACAGCTGTCATTTCGGAGGTGAACATATGGTTATCCCCATATTTACACTTGCTCAAGTCGAAAAAAAAGTCCGCTCGTATCTGAACATCTCTATATTGCTGCTGCCGCCGCCGCCGTAGTAGCAGCAGCAACAACAACATCCTTCTCTACAAACAAATGTTTTTCGTCCTAGTCTCAAAATGTGTCCACAAAAGCAAACGTAATGACTCACTGCGGAAAGCTTGCCAGGCCTATAGTTACGGTTGCTAACGTAGGATTGGACAATAGCCGTTTGTGGGAGGAGTTGGCGAAGGGTCAATTGACGTAATCCATAGCAACGGGGCGTCACCAGGGGCGTCACTCTTACTCTGCTCTTAGTGATTTATCCTTAGTAAGAGTAGGTCTCAGCGGCTTTGTGAATAGCTTTTAAGAAAAAACTCCTACGTAAAAACTTTTAGTGCGAGTTAGGAGCACTCCTAGCGGTAAGATAAAAGGCTTTGTGAATACGGCCCCTGATCACTTACTTCTGCTTTAACTTGTGATCCTACTCTGCCCCCTTCTGGTCAGATTTATAATTGCAAATGTAAAAGAAGAGTTAATACTATCGATACAGTATTTTATGTTTGTCTGATATTTGCTGGGCTTACAGTGTTATGCAAACCGCTGTAGTAGCATGCAAACTGGGCCATGTTTTGTTTACGTGTTGACTGGTTTGGATTTATGGAGAGAAATAAATTATATTTTCATCAAGTGTGTGTGTGTGTGTGTGTGTGTGTGTGTGTGTGTGTGTGTGTGTGTGTGTGTGTGTGTGTGTGTGTGTGTCAGCGCTGCACACAGACACACACAGCGTCGGAGCGTGAAATGTAACAATAACTTGATGTGAACTCCGCTCGTAGTTACTGTGAGTCAGAGCAATAAACCAGTGAGGTTGTTGATGAATATTTAGCTTTTTACTCTGCTTTGAGACTTTGAGACTGACTGTGAGTGAGCAGAGCAGGTTAGCACGTCACTGTCTCGCAAGTCTGGGGGGTAGGGGAGGGGAAACAACGCGCAGTAATAGGTTGAAAAAGTGTGCCCCCCTGAAAAAATGTAATGCCCCCCCTTTGTTTCTGCAGTGGGAGGGGGATGCTAGTCAGGTGTGTGTGTGTGATGCAACATTATTTGTCTAGCTTTCTAACTTTTAGCACAACGTATTTAGGTTAGTTTGGCTGTAAAAACGTCATTATTGAGTATGGACTAGGGCCACACAGCACTCAGTGGCATTAGCCAACATTGACATCATCCGCCGCCCCGGCCCCTGAGTGGGCGAGTCAGGTAGGCCTACTAAATTCCCGGGCCACTTTTTTTGCCCCAGTCCACCCCTGGCTGTGTATAGTAGGCTATATGACATTTAATAGTGATGTGGTATTCAAATGTTAATGAACAATCAGAAAAAAACATGACATGACAAACACATCACATATCTTATCACATAGAAAATCACATTTCACAAATCACACATCTGGTTTAATGGAAGGACAGAATTCAGAAATTCACAACTCATGGGCTACAACCCAATATCACCCGCTTCCACTTACATTGAGTATAGTTAGGATTCTCAATCTTAACTATATAAAAAATATAAATGAATAATAACAAAATAGAACCATAAACACATTAAAAAAGATAAAATACATGATAACTTGTGCATTTAACCCTGTATCCTGTACTCTGCAAACCTCACAGATACTTCTCAAGAGTCTGTTTTGACATTTATTTTCCTTAACATCCATGTCCTTGTGGGTCTTCAGGTGTTCTTCTCCATCATCTGAAGGAATTTCTCAGTTGGTTACACTGTACATAACTGTAAGTCATAAGTGAGACTATTTCTTTTGATTTATATTCTGGTTTTCACATCACCTATTAAACCTAAAACCAGTTAGGATAGCCAACTGTTAGCTATCACATGAAGTCTGTGCAACTCTCCAGTGATATGGCTCTTAAAACCATCAGTGATCCACTCCATGCTGTATGTTTACAAAAAACTGAAAGGCCATTTAAAATAAACTTTGCAACAGCAAATTTTTGGTTCTATCACTGATGCATCTATAATTACATTACTCTCCTCTCCTCCAGTCTGTGCACTATTTTCTTCAACTGACATAACCTTTACACTTTGGGCCTCATCAAGTCTTGGTGTGTCATTCACACTGTTTTCTGTATCCTCGTCAGGTTGAAGGCCTGGTTCTCCTACTGCAGTTTCCTTCATCCTTTCTGCATCACTCTCCTCTCCTCCAGTCTGTGGACTATTTTCTTCAACTGACATATTCTTTACACTTTGGGCCTCATTCTCCTTTCTAGGTGTGTCATTCACAGTGTTTTCTGTATCCTCCTCTCTTGCAGGTTGAAGGCCTGGTTCTTCTTCTGCAGTTTCCTTCATCCTTTCTGCATCACTCTCCTCTCCTCCAGTCTGTGGACTATTTTCTTCAACTGACACACTTTGGGCCTCATCATCTCTTGGTGTGTCATTCACACTGTTTTCTGTATCCTCCTCTCTTGCAGGTTGAAGGCCTGGTTCTCCTACTGCAGTTTCCATTTTCCTTTCTGCATCACTCTCCTCTCCTCCAGTCTGTGGACTATTTTCTTCAACTGACACACTTTGGGCCTCATCATCTCTTGGTGTGTCATTCACACTGTTTTCTGTATCCTCTTCTCTTGCAGGTTGAAGGCCTGGTTCTCCTACTGCAGTTTCCATTTTCCTTTCTGCATCACTCTCCTCTCCTCCAGTCTGTGGACTATTTTCTTCAACTGACATATTCTTTACACTTTGGGCCCCATCAAGTCTTGGTGTGTCATTCACACTGTTTTCTGTATCCTCCTCTCTTGCAGGTTGAAGGCCTGGTTCTCCTACTGCAGTTTCCATTTTCCTTTCTGCATCACTCTCCTCTCCTCCAGTCTGTGGACTATTTTCTTCAACTGACATATTCTTTACACTTTGGGCCCCATCAAGTCTTGGTGTGTCATTCACACTGTTTTCTGTATCCTCCTCTCTTGCAGGTTGAAGGCCTGGTTCTCCTACTGCAGTTTCCTTCATCATTTCTGCATCACTCTCCTCTCCTCCAGTCTTTGGACTATTTTCTTCAACTGACATATTCTTTACACTTTGGGCCTCATTCTCCTTTCTAGGTGTGTCATTCACAGTGTTTTCTGTATCCTCCTCTCTTGCAGGTTGAAGGCCTGGTTCTCCTACTGCAGTTTCCTTCATCCTTATTGCATCACTCTCCTCTCCTCCAGTCTGTGGACTATTTTCTTCAACTGACATATTCTTTACACTTTGGGCCCCATCAAGTCTTGGTGTGTCATTCACACTGTTTTCTGTATCCTCCTCTCTTGCAGGTTGAAGGCCTGGTTCTCCTACTGCAGTTTCCATTTTCCTTTCTGCATCACTCTCCTCTCCTCCAGTCTGTGGACTATTTTCTTCAAGTGACATATTCTTTACACTTTGGGCCTCATCATCTCTTGGTGTGTCATTCACAGTGTTTTCTGTATCCTCCTCTCTTGCAGGTTGAAGGCCTGGTTCTCCTACTGCAGTTTCCTTCATCCTTTCTGCATCACTCTCCTCTCCTCCAGTCTTTGGACTATTTTCTTCAACTGACATATTCTTTACACTTTGGGCCCCATCAAGTCTTGGTGTGTCATTCACACTGTTTTCTGTATCCTCTTCTCTTGCAGGTTGAAGGCCTGGTTCTCCTACTGCAGTTTCCATTTTCCTTTCTGCATCACTCTCCTCTCCTCCAGTCTGTGGACTATTTTCTTCAACTGACATATTCTTTACACTTTGGGCCTCATTCTCCTTTCTAGGTGTGTCATTCACAGTGTTTTCTGTATCCTCTTCTCTTGCAGGTTGAAGGCCTGGTTCTCCTACTGCAGTTTCCATTTTCCTTTCTGCATCACTCTCCTCTCCTCCAGTCTGTGGACTATTTTCTTCAACTGACATATTCTTTACACTTTGGGCCTCATTCTCCTTTCTAGGTGTGTCATTCACACTGTTTTCTGTATCCTCCTCTCTTGCAGGTTGAAGGCCTGGTTCTCCTACTGCAGTTTCCATTTTCCTTTCTGCATGACTCTCCTCTCCTCCAGTCTGTGGACTATTTTCTTCAACTGACATATTCTTTACACTTTGGGCCTCATCATCTCTTGATGTGTCATTCACACTGTTTTCTGTATCCTCCTCTCTTGCAGGTTGAAGGCCTGGTTCTCCTACTGCAGTTTCCATTTTCCTTTCTGCATCACTCTCCTCTCCTCCAGTCTGTGGACTATTTTCTTCAACTGACATATTCTTTACACTTTGGGCCCCATCAAGTCTTGGTGTGTCATTCACACTGTTTTCTGTATCCTCCTCTCTTGCAGGTTGAAGGCCTGGTTCTCCTACTGCAGTTTCCATTTTCCTTTCTGCATGACTCTCCTCTCCTCCAGTCTGTGGACTATTTTCTTCAACTGACATATTCTTTACACTTTGGGCCTCATCATCTCTTGATGTGTCATTCACACTGTTTTCTGTATCCTCCTCTCTTGCAGGTTGAAGGCCTGGTTCTCCTACTGCAGTTTCCATTTTCCTTTCTGCATCACTCTCCTCTCCTCCAGTCTGTGGACTATTTTCTTCAACTGACACACTTTGGGCCTCATCATCTCTTGGTGTGTCATTCACACTGTTTTCTGTATCCTCCTCTCTTGCAGGTTGAAGGCCTGGTTCTCCTACTGCAGTTTCCATTTTCCTTTCTGCATCACTCTCCTCTCCTCCAGTCTGTGGACTATTTTCTTCAACTGACATATTCTTTACACTTTGGGCCCCATCAAGTCTTGGTGTGTCATTCACAGTGTTTTCTGTATCCTCCTCTCTTGCAGGTTGAAGGCCTGGTTCTCCTACTGCAGTTTCCTTCATCCTTTCTGCATCACTCTCCTCTCCTCCAGTCTTTGGACTATTTTCTTCAACTGACATATTCTTTACACTTTGGGCCTCATTCTCCTTTCTAGGTGTGTCATTCACAGTGTTTTCTGTATCCTCCTCTCTTGCAGGTTGAAGGCCTGGTTCTTCTTCTGCAGTTTCCTTCATCCTTTCTGCATCACTCTCCTCTCCTCCAGTCTGTGGACTATTTTCTTCAACTGACATATTCTTTACACTTTGGGCCTCATCATCTCTTGGTGTGTCATTCACAGTGTTTTCTGTATCCTCCTCTCTTGCAGGTTGAAGGCCTGGTTCTCCTACTGCAGTTTCCATTTTCCTTTCTGCATCACTCTCCTCTCCTCCAGTCTGTGGACTATTTTCTTCAACTGACATATTCTTTACACTTTGGGCCTCATTCTCCTTTCTAGGTGTGTCATTCACACTGTTTTCTGTATCCTCCTCTCTTGCAGGTTGAAGGCCTGGTTCTCCTACTGCAGTTTCCTTCATCCTTATTGCATCACTCTCCTCTCCTCCAGTCTGTGGACTATTTTCTTCAACTGACATATTCTTTACACTTTGGGCCCCATCAAGTCTTGGTGTGTCATTCACACTGTTTTCTGTATCCTCCTCTCTTGCAGGTTGAAGGCCTGGTTCTCCTACTGCAGTTTCCATTTTCCTTTCTGCATCACTCTCCTCTCCTCCAGTCTGTGGACTATTTTCTTCAACTGACATATTCTTTACACTTTGGGCCCCATCAAGTCTTGGTGTGTCATTCACAGTGTTTTCTGTATCCTCCTCTCTTGCAGGTTGAAGGCCTGGTTCTCCTACTGCAGTTTCCTTCATCCTTTCTGCATCACTCTCCTCTCCTCCAGTCTTTGGACTATTTTCTTCAACTGACATATTCTTTACACTTTGGGCCTCATTCTCCTTTCTAGGTGTGTCATTCACACTGTTTTCTGTATCCTCTTCTCTTGCAGGTTGAAGGCCTGGTTCTCCTACTGCAGTTTCCATTTTCCTTTCTGCATCACTCTCCTCTCCTCCAGTCTGTGGACTATTTTCTTCAACTGACATATTCTTTACACTTTGGGCCCCATCAAGTCTTGGTGTGTCATTCACACTGTTTTCTGTATCCTCCTCTCTTGCAGGTTGAAGGCCTGGTTCTTCTTCTGCAGTTTCCTTCATCCTTTCTGCATGACTCTCCTCTCCTCCAGTCTGTGGACTATTTTCTTCAACTGACATATTCTTTACACTTTGGGCCTCATCATCTCTTGGTGTGTCATTCACAGTGTTTTCTGTATCCTCCTCTCTTGCAGGTTGAAGGCCTGGTTCTCCTACTGCAGTTTCCATTTTCCTTTCTGCATCACTCTCCTCTCCTCCAGTCTGTGGACTATTTTCTTCAACTGACATATTCTTTACACTTTGGGCCTCATTCTCCTTTCTAGGTGTGTCATTCACACTGTTTTCTGTATCCTCTTCTCTTGCAGGTTGAAGGCCTGGTTCTCCTACTGCAGTTTCCTTCATCCTTTCTGCATCACTCTCCTCTCCTCCAGTCTGTGGACTATTTTCTTCAACTGACATATTCTTTACACTTTGGGCCTCATCAAGTCTTGATGTGTCATTCACACTGTTTTCTGTATCCTCCTCTCTTGCAGGTTGAAGGCCTGGTTCTCCTACTGCAGTTTCCATTTTCCTTTCTGCATCACTCTCCTCTCCTCCAGTCTGTGGACTATTTTCTCCTGCTGATGTTTCCTTTTCTCTTTCTTTCTTACTCTCATCTACCACATTCCTACAACTTGTCTCTTCTACTGCAGTTTCCTTGACACTTTCTACATTATTCTCTTGTCTTTCGGCCTGAAGACTTGTCTCTCTGCATGATTTGTCCCTCTTCACAGGCATCTGAGACACTGTGGAATTGACGCGGGATAAAAACATGTTTTGTTGGACAAAAATGTACCAGTATTGAATTAAACAGGACAAAATATTATCAATTTTATTCTTGCTATCCTGGAATAAGTAATAATGTCAAAAAAGATACGAGAAATATTACACTTGAAGATGAAAGGTATTTTTATATAGTTTGTTAGATTATTTGTAAAAGTAGATGTGGAGATTCAGTTTACTTGGTCCAGAAACAGCTCAACATTAATTGTTTAACAGCTGTGTAGTTCGGTTGGGGCACCATCACCATGTGCGATAGCTTACAACAGAACAGCATGAGGTGACTGTTATTGTTTATCCGAAGCAGTGCTGCTACTTAATTTGCTACGAAGTCCAGGCATTATGTTAGCAAATTTTCATTATCAGCAGAAAAACTGATAACGATGTGGACAGATATAAAAAAAAATGTATGCTCAGACAGATATTATTGGACATCCCAACTTGTTAATGTAGATAACTTTAGAAATCCTACCTTTGTATATGAGAAGACATACACTTTTAGACCTGGTGGAGAAATTGTTTGATTGTTTTTATGCAGCAAAAAGGAATATATCTAAAAAAAAAAAAATTTTAAAATCCAAAAAGATGTTACTGAACTTACTTGTAAGTCCTGTGAGGTTGCTCTTCAACCTGCAATGTTCAATGAAAAGAGGGATAACATGCACTCATTTTAATTTAATGTCAGACATCTTATTTTATTTATTCATGATTAATTCAGTGTACGCTGTAGGCCTACTAATGGCTGTGGCAGGTTCATTCTCACCTTCTCAACATGACTGTCATTAAACTCATACCATGTTTCTTCATTGGATTTCATGGTAGTTGTGTAATGTCCACTACTCAGACTGCCCATGTGATTCACCATCCCATACAGTTTGCAATGTTTGTTCTCCTTGTTCTGCAATAAAGTTAAAATAAACAATATTGACAGGAGTAATGTTCAAGGCCTTTAACAGTCACAAAGGAAAGTGCTCAAACATCCCTTTAGTTTTGTTTAGGCCTAATACCGTACCATTTATATGCAGACGTTTTGTTACTTCTCCTTACCTTTGTCTCAATTGTCTCTTGTATTTCCACACAGTGGTCTGATTTAACATCTGACATGGTGCTGTAGTCAAAGTCCAACCTCTTGAGGAGTAGAGTCAGAATTTTGGGGCTTTGTACCATTTCACATGTCTAAGTAACACAAGAAAGATTATTAATTCTGTTTATCTGTATCTACAGTTGCAACTCTACTTTACATACAGGTTAATAAACACATGTTTTTTTCTACATGTCTGACTGTAAAAATGAGGAAACTAACTGTTTTAGGTTGATTATGATCCTCTTTTTTTCTAATTTGTAAAATGTCAAAATGTTTGAGTCAGACCCTTAGCAGCGTGTGGAGGAGACCATGAAATTACACACTTTATTTCTCATTAATTTCTACCGGTCCACAGTGGAAAGCATCTTGGATGCATACTGGTATGGTTTGGCAATACTAGGCTACAGCACAAGATTATAAACGTATTACAAGGATAGTAAAAACAGTGTCAAAAATTATAGGTGTAACAGAGTTTTGGTGTTGATTCCACTTCCACAGTGACAGCCAATCATATTTATCTTTATTCATGTATCACGGACGCAGGGCTCTCCTCAGCACATAAATATGGGCTGTGACGTAAACACAGTGCCAGTATGCGAGGATTGAGCCCATGGTAGGTTTGTTACACGAAGCACAGCGTTATAGCCTACTGAAACTGTGTAAACAATGTAATGTAATAGCCTAATGCAGTTATCATGATATTATGTTCAGGAAGCTGGCGACAGTTTTACATGTAACTTAATGTGTTACAGAGGGTTTATTTTGTTTAATGTTTATAACTAGCGAACTTAGCTCGAAGGCTAAGCTAACTTGCTAATTTTCCTCCATAAAGCTGTGCCGAACGAGTGCTGTGCTTGACCGTGAGCTGACCAGTCATTTCCGTATCATTGTCCAGGCAATAAAAGTCCGGTCCTGAAGCTAAGAGAGTGTCGGTCCTTCTTGCAAATAAACAACACAACGCAGACAACTGTTACATAGGCTCGGGACGTGGTTATGGCGCTGAACTGAGCACATGTCTTTTTGTGAGTTCCTGGCAATATTCTAGTAAAATCCTGTAAACTTTCCTTTAACTGCATAAACAGTGATGATAACTTCATTCGTGGCGACTTGATACTGCATACCCGCGACAATATGCCGAAGAAAAACAAATCTAAAGCACACTTTTCTCAGAGTGAAGAAGACGACGTCTCAGATGCTAAAGCTAACTCAGAGTGTGATGCTAGCCTCGTGCCACTGCCTCGTGAGGACGATATGGACACTGGATCGGCCCAAAACATGGACGTCATTCAGATACTCGACGGGATCAGAAATGACTTTTCCACAAAGATTGATGTGGTCCTGAAATGTGGTCCGATTCAAGACGTTAAAATAGACGTGCAAGACTTCTCGGCGCACATGGATGAAGCAGAAGTGCGCATTAGCACCATAGAAGACACAGTTAACTCAGAGAAAGGCAAGGCTGACACGCTAGCTAAACAAGTGACTCTCCTCACAAATAAACTTGACGAGCTCGAAAACCGCTCTCGTCGTTCCAACCTTTGGATAGTCAACGTGCCTGAGAAGGTGGAAGGAAATGACGCGGTTGCTTTCCGAGAGAAGTGGCTCCCCGAAGTGCTGGGACCAGCAACATTCCCGAGTCCACCTCTCATTGACAGAGCACACAGGTTGCCCGGCCGGACGCAACCTAATCGATCAACCACACCAAGAGTCATCATCGTGAAGTTTTTAAAACTTCCAGGATAAAGTACGATTGATTGGAGCTTCCAGGGCCAAAGGCAAAGTTATCTGCGCGTCAAGAGATCATGTTCTTCCCGGATCTTTCGGCGTAGCTCCACCGGAGCAGGAGGGGTTTCGACCGGGTAAAACAACAGCTGAGATCGATGAACATTTGGTACGGAATAATTTACCCAGCCAAGCTACAAGTGTCGTTTGATGGAAAATCACGTGAGTTTGAAACCCCGGCAGAAGCTGAAAAATTCCTCCAAGGTTTACAGAACACAGAGGACTCACAGATTAACTAAAATGAACAGCTGAATCCACCTAAAACAGCTATAGTTTGATATTGCTGGCTTTACGGGCCAGTAAACACACACGTGAATGCTTTTTCTTTTCTTTTTTCTGTGGAGACTTTTCTGTTTACTTTATTATTCCTTCAATCTCCTCAGATGTAAATGTGCTTTTCATTTACTCTTTATAGCCTACAGAGACTGCCACACGCTCTTTTTAAGTGGGCTTTCATTCGTTTTGTTTTCTTTTTTCTTTCTTGGAAAAGTGGTTATTCAGTGTACTGTCGGCTTTCCATTATGAGAGTTAAGCTGCAAGAAAGTACGGAAGCCGAGAACGGCCAGGTCCGTATACATTTTTTTTATTACCGTTTTCTCGTGATAACGACTTATTATTTCGTTATCTCGAGATAACAAAGTCCGTTTTCTCGTGATAACGAATTAATTTATTTCGTTATCTCGAGATAACAAAGACCGTTTTCTCGTGATAACGAAATAATCATAGAATGTGTCGTTGACATGGTTGCCTAGCAACAGGAGGCTACTGTTCAGCTCGAGCATGGGGCAGTTAACTTCAGTCCAGAGCGATAGATATAACATCTATCTATCGCTCTGCTTTAGTCTACTCTACTCACTGGTGTGATTATTGTCCACACCGGCTGTCAACAATAATTTACCAGTAAGTTACACTTAACGTTAGTTTGAATAACGTCACTGTGCTGGGTTTATTTAAGGGGCTACCGGCCGGTGGTCCCAGTCCCATCTATCCTGTTTCAGCTAAGCTAACGTTAGCTACTGTCTGCTGCTGTCAGAAATCACAACCTTATCTCGAACCATCAGACACCTGTTGCCTGCGACCACTGACATGTAGGCTAATGTTAATTTGGCAAGACAGCAGTGTTCATGAGCTTTATCTGAGCAGCAACTAGCTAACATTACCTTAGCTGAAGCTGCCATAACGTAGTCAACTCTCATGTGTTTATGCTAACCTGTAGCCCCTTAAATAAACCCAGCTCAGTAAACAAACTAATGTTTAGTGTAACTTACCGGTACTTCATTGTTGACAGCTCCTCAGAGCAGACTAACGTTAGTGGCAGCTCTTGAAGGCTGAAATCAGGATGATGTGATCACATTAATCAGCTCACTGATTTGAGTTCTACACATGGTTCTGGGCAATTATCCCACGAAAAACATCTCTTCTGTTACGTTAGATCTGTAGATGTGTGTTTCCAACAGACTCGCTTTAGTAGCCTCCTGCTACGAACATACAGCGGCTAACCAGCTGCTACTTCCCCGTAAGCAGAAGCGATTGCACCGGGGAAACATGTTGCTAGGCAACCATGTCAACGACACATTCTATGATTATTTCGTTATCACGAGAAAACGGTCTTTGTTATCTCGAGATAACGAAATAAATTAATTCGTTATCACGAGAAAACGGACTTTGTTATCTCGAGATAACGAAATAATAAGTCGTTATCACGAGAAAACGGACTTTGTTATCTCGAGATAACGAAATAATAAGTCGTTATCACGAGAAAACGATAATAAAAAAAATATTATGGACGTGGCCGTTCTCGGCTTCCGTAAGAAAGACTATGATGAACATTTCATATTGTTTGTGTAGATTTTTTTTTTTTTTTCGCCAGGGGACACAATTGTCCTGTTACTGTTGTTTGGTCTGTTATAACGACTGCTTGGTTTGGTCTAACTGCTCCCTTGTTTACACTGGATCAGTGTGTACACTTAACTGCACCCCAAGGTCAGGGGGAGGGTTGGGAAAGGTGAGGGGCTGTCTTGTTCAGGTTGACAGCTAAAGGGTTTTGTTCATGGCAGAGTTTAAGTTTTTTTTTTTTTTCCTTTTTCTTTTTTTTCTTTTCACATCATGTGGTATTTTACTGGTACACTCCCAAAATGTTACATAGAGATACTCATCAGGTTTACCAACAACTAAAAGATGATGCTATGCTGTACATTCTGACGTATTATTATGATTAGATGACGACAAATAAGAATTTTAAATTCACTTCATGGAATGTTAGAGGAATGGTAAAGTTAATCTGAAGATTTTCAGTTTAATCGCTCCTGTTTTGCGGTAGTTGCGTCTGTCCCCACATCGCCACGGCAGCAATGAATGGGAGCGGATGCAAGTTCCGCTGCTTAGGCTGTTTACATTTTTCCACAGACAGCGTCAGATGGCTACTCAAACATGCACCGAGACATTTATTTACTTCAAGCAAGCCAACATGTTTGTAAAATTCCAAGTCTCCCGGAGTCTCACGCGAGACCCAAGTTGCCGTGAACGGTGTACACTTGAAGTCAGAAAGCTACCATTTGTGTCATAAACACAGGAATATCAACTCTTGACTTGCTTCAAGTAAAAAAAACTTCTCGGCGCATGTTTGAGTAGCCACCTGACGCTGTCTGTGGAAAAAAATGTACACTTCAAGCAAGTCAAGAGTACCAGTACCAAGAGTCAAGAGTACTACCGCAAAACAGGAGCGATTAAACTGAAAATCTTCAGATTCCTTCTTTTAGACCTAAAATATTAGGAAAATACACCCCCGAGTTGAATTTGCCCGGAATTGTCCTTTAATATAGAAAAATAATAGTATTGATATGCCTCTATCAGTGATCCCCTTTATAGGTATTAAATCAATTAGAGATTTCCTAGGAGAATGGTCAAGGATCACATATGGGGCTTGGAGAGAGGTACAACAAATGTTTAAGCTGCCAATAGGTCTTTCTATTATGAGCTCAATACGATATATTAAACCAGAAGTAAGCAGAATTTTTGTGTTAATATAAGTCTTAAATAGTTATCTTCCGACGGCAATCACTTACATAGAGTGTTTGGTCTGAAACACGGGTCTGTCAGTCACTCCGCTCTGCTGTAAGCCGAGGAGAAAACTTTTCTTGTATCCTACAAGCTTTATCCAATGAGGAGAGAGAACGGCATGAAGGGCTGTGTGTGCAGCCAAGGGATGCGCGTGAATGTGGTGACGTAGGGACGAGGACCAATAGATCCATGACGAGGGCGGGAGCTGCTAACTCCATCGGCTGACAAAAAGTTATGGTGCGTTCAAGGCAACCCGTAACTCGTGTTTTTCCGACCCGAGTTCACGGGTCGGAAAAACAAGTGGCCGTTATAGTGCACTGTACACAGGCAACAGGTCGGAAAAACACGAGTTACGGGTTGCCTGGAACGCTACAAAGTAGTAAGTCGTGACTTGAAGCCGTAACTTATGGTTTCAAAAGCCTGCCTGGAACGCAGCATTAGCCAAAACGACCGGATCGCTTACTTCTGCTTTAAAGACTTTCTGCCTCTAAAACTTGACAAAGGGTTCAAAAATTGGTTGCACGTCAATCTAAATTTTGTGCATCAGTTGTTTAGTAATAACAACTTTAAATCTTTTGATCAAGTAAGAGCCGAATTTAGCTTAAAACAGAGCTCTATTAGATACCTACGTTTAAGAAGTTTTATATTTGATCATCCAAATAACAGATTAAAAGAACCTTCCCCCTTAGAACAATACTTATCGAAGATTCAGGAAGGAAATCATATACAAAAGCCAATAACTATAGAATCCTGATTTTAATGTCAAAGGATAATACTTATCATGTGAAAGAAAAGTGGGATAGAGAGTTACAACAGGAAATTACTGAGGAAGGCTGGATAAAGATCTGTGCTGAGATACAGTTACTAATGCCAATTTGTGGAGAGAGTTTCAATGGAAGATAGTAAATAGATTCTTTAGAACACCAGAAATTATGGCAAAGATGAGCTCAAATCAGTTGGAGGGGATGCCTGGAACGCAGCATTAGCCAAAACGACCGGATCGCTTACTTCTGCTTTAATTTATATGTATATTTACCTATTGTTGTCTATTAAAGTTAAAATATAGTTTTGATGACTATTCTGATAACGCTAGCTAGCAGGCAAGCAGGGTAGCTTGAAATTATAGCTTAGTATTGAAACTGATTAAAAAACTGGTTGTAACTATTTATGTAGCCTATTTATTTATTTTATAGCGGCAACAATTATTCAATCAATTGATCGACAGAAAATTGATCTGCAATGATTTCGAATAATCGGTTCAAGCTACTTTTAAAGCAGAAGTAAGCGACCCGGTCGTTTTGGCTAATGCTGCGTTCCAGGCAGGCTTTTGAAACCGTAAATTACAGCTTCAAGTCACAACTTATGACTTTGTAGCGTTTCAGGCAACCCACTCGTGTTTTTCCGACCTGTTTTACCTGTGAAAGTCACTATAACGGCCACTCGTAACTTCCGACCCGTGAACTCGTACCAGATTGAACTGGTATGACTTCACAGGTCGGAAAAACACGAGTTACGAGTTTCCTTGAACGCACCATAACAGTCCTCGTCCCTACGTCACCACATTCACGGCGTCCCTTGGCTGCACACACAGCCCTGCATGCCGTTCTCTCTCCTCATTGGATAAAAACTGTAGGATACGATAAATGTTTTCTCCTCGGCTCAGAGCAGAGCAGAGGGACTGGGAGACCCGTGTTTCGGTCCAAACACTCTATGTAAGTGATTGCTGTCGGAAGATAGAACTATTTAAGACTTATATTAACACAAATATATCACTTACTTCTGCTTTAAGCAAAAATGTCATAAATTCACTGGTTTCAGCTTCCTAAATATGAATATTTTCTGGTTTTCATACTTTTATATGATAATATAAATTGATTATCCCTGTATTCTGGACTATAAATTGACAAAAGAAGACATTTTGAAAACTAATCATGGCCTCTGGGGTCTTGAGATGGACTTCTTGATCTTAACTGTTCACTAATAACTGTTCTTTCCAGTAGACAAGTGTTTTTTATATATGTTCAATTGATATTAAATGGTATTAACTATGTCTACATTCTTGGGAGTTTACTTTGGTCCTTGGTATTTATATAAAGGTATAAAGTATGTTGTTACAATTGCCCCCGTATGTGTTACAATGATTGTGTTAATTGACTTAACATTTGACTTCTTGTGTTTGAATCAATATTGTGACTCAAACATTTTTTGTAAAAACATTTAATTACTGTTAACAAGTAGAACATAGATAGAAGATTCCTACATAAAAAAAATTATCCAAATAGCTCAAGTGGTTTTTGAGTTATGACATCAAAACCAAAAAATGTTACAATTGTCCCCGGTCTCCCCTACTAATAGCAGCAAAGAAAGCAATTACATTAAGATGGCTTAAACAGGGCCCTCCCACATACGCTGATTGGGTAACAATCCTAAAAAATATTTACACAATGGAAAGAGTTACATATATGTTGAGATTACAGAAGGAAGTGTTTACAGAGAGATGGCAACCATTAATGGAGGTAGTGGGAGAACAAATGGATGGATAATTTAAAGAGCTTTTCTTCTTTGATTGTTTTTGGTACTGAGCGGGATTATAAGACATATTCATAAGTGATATGATATGACGAATTGATTGAGGGAACCCATGATTGATATTATTATTTTTGATATATTGTTTTTGTTTTGTTTTTGTCTTGTTTTGTCTTTTGTCTTTGTTTGTTTGGTGTGTTTTTTATTTTTTATTGTTGCCGTTGTTTTGTGTTTTTGTTTTTGTTTTTTTTTCTTCTTTCTTTCTTAAAGGTTGGGTCTGGAGTTTTGCGCCCAAAAATAAACATTAGACTTGTACAAATTAAATCCACCTTAAAGGTAAAGGTAAAGGTACTTTATACTTTTTTATCATCACCTATGGTTCTAGTCCTGTGTGGTGGGGGCTGTGTCTGCCCCTCCCCCTGCCTGTATTTTGGTCTTTTGCTCTGTTTTGTTTCTGGTTTTGTTATGCACGGGGACGTTTCTGGGTGGAGCGAGAGAGTCGCAAATGAGCATAGATATCAATGGCGAGAGAGTCTGTGTTTTCTCTCCAGCCAATGACGGAGCTCAGGTGGAGCTACGTGCAGTAATAGGAGGGCTCAGGCCTGCTAGCCGCACTGGGGGGCGACCCCCATTCCGAAGGACCACCATTCCGACGGTCTGTGTCTGCCAGTCCAAAATCCTTCCGAGGGGCCACTGTTCCGAATGTGTTTTATTTTGAAAATTGACCGGATTCTCTCGTGGTTTGACTTCCTGCCCGGCTTGACACAATCGCGCCGCAGGGAGAGCCCCCCCCCCCCCCCCCCAAAGTTTCACCCAGGTGCGAGTCTGATGCAGCCACGGCGCTCCTGCTGAAAAATAAATGTCCTTGCTCTGTGCTTTGGTTGGGTTTAGGCAATGTAGAAAAGAGTTGGTTAAGTTTAGTAAAAAGATCAGGTAGAGGCCAAGAAAGTCTCTGCTAATATGCAGCTCCTTCGGGAGTCAAACCCTGACTTTGCGCTCTATGGCGAATGCTCTAACCACTGTAGGCGCCGGGTCGATTGATACACTTTGCATTCGTCTTTTTCAAAGATGACCTTATGTACACAAACATTTTTATCATGTGATCAATAACTCACATGTGTATTCTCTTAGTTACAAGTGTAATTTAACACATATGTTAGATGATCGCGCTGTTTTATAACTTTGAACGTAAGTTGACATTTGTCTCAAACGCCCCACCTATGCGGGTCGTTTGAGACACAGAGGAGGGACGGTTGAAACAGCATGTTTTAAACAGAAACTACTGACCCTACTCTCGTTTTTATGCAGCATATCGGACAACATACTAGTGTACTCGTTATTGCCAAAATGTCACATAATTTCTCACAATATAAATAGGTCAAATAAATATTTTTGTCCCGTGCGTAATTGTCAAGATCCGCATTTCGATTAAACTCACCTTTCTTCTTTTGTACGAGTTGTTGGACGACTGCATTTTCATTTCATTTACTTATTTCCCTGTCCTAAGTCATGTTTATGGATACACAGTTGAACATATTGGCATTTTCCCCTCACTTTGCTGAATATCTGTTGATTCATGTCATAAACACGAGCATTAAAAATATGTGGTGTTTATTAAAAATACATGTTGTTCATTCAAATCGGTTGTTGTTCATTGCAAAACAGTTAGGGTATTAATTTGGTGATTTATATACAGATATTGATCGTGCAATGTGACCACAATCACTACGCACGGTGGCGTGAGGGACATTTGAAACAGCTGTATCAATCGTCCCTGCAGCGACTACTGACACTTCAACCTGTTTTGCCTCTAAACTTCAAAACTATGACATTGCATACATTAGGACCTGTTTATGTACGAATTCATCTGTTGTTAGGTCATATTATTATTGCATGAAACACACAATACAACCTTTGATCACAAAAAAACTACTGCACGTAACATTTTACTTTCCGTAGTCAAAAACCGGTTCGCGCTAATAACTTTTGAATGGCGTGACGTCATTTCACATTTTCCCAGGATTGGTCGGTGTTGAGTGCTGAAGGTAGTGACAAAATCTGACGGCTCAAGCTTGTGTGGTTTTCGAGGAAATCGCTGTGTATCAATCGTCCCGTGTATCAATCGACCCGGCGCTCCCCTACTACCAAAGCATTCACTGCAATGTGTGTACCCAGTGCCTTAAACCTTTTAATGGCTGACTTTTTTAAGGTTCGGAATGGCACCCCTTTTCCATAAATAATTAAGGGCCAGCATTCCGACACAAAACGTTCGGAATGGCACCCTGGAACCAGCCGCACTAGCTGTCTCTGATGCTACTGAGTCTCTCTCTCTCAGCAACAGTAGGCAGGACAACAAAGTAAAATAAATACAGTCTGAGTTAAGTGCTGGAGCCGCGGACCGATTCCCGACCGTCACAGACACTGGTAACAAGTAGATTAGGGCCTTTGTAGTGAGCTAGCTCGATGCTAACTTCGGCTAGCGCTAGCGGTTAGCATCCGCCGCTAACACCCGCTTCTTAGTTCACCACAACGGCATAAAAACATACACGGAGGCTCCCGGTGTTGGCGAAAGGTCGGCTAATCGGCCCTCGGCTCCAGCGGTTCTTTCAGACTGTATTTCCTTTCCTTTGCGGTCCTGACGACAGCTGCTGTCAGGAGCAGGAGGCTACACAGCTTAGCCCGAGAGGAGGGGCTGAGTTTCAATGTTTTGTTTACAAACTGCAATGAACAAAACTCCAGACCCTACCTTTAAATATTCTAAAATTTTGGTTTTCTGATTTATTTATTTCTACACGTGAATGTATATATATTTTTAAAAAAACAAAACAAACAAAAAAACGAAAGGTGATTGTTTGTCTACTAATAGCTACCACTTGTAAAATGAATTGTCCAAATGGTTGCTGAATTAATATTGTAAAAGTGGATGTGAGGAAATAATAAAAAAAAGAAATTGGAAAAAAAATATATTGCCTGTTTTACCTTGTCGCTGTTTTTATTATATGCTGTTATTGTTTATTTATTTATTTTTAACTCATTGAGTGCCAACCACGTAATTTCTCGTTTTTCGTTCCCATGCGTGGAGTGCCAAAAATGAGATTTTACGTTTTTTGCTTTTTTTTTTTAATTATGAAAATAGACACTTTAATACACATTATATGTAAATTTGGGGACTCTACGACGAGCAGAACTGAAATAGATGACGATCAAAGTCACATGACAGCTCATGATCTGGAAGTTTTTATCATAACTCGGCTTCTGCAAACGAGTTCTGCATGCAGATGCAGCGCAGCTGCTCAGCAGCTGCTCTGCTCTCACCCGCGAGGCTGCAGCAGCTGGGAGCAGAACCAGGAAGCTCTCAGCCCACTGTCCCACCCGGTCTTCACCTCGAGCAACACCGTGTCCTCCCCAAAGTCCTCCCGCGGTAAAATCTGATGGTCTCTGGGCCAAAGCAGACCGGCATCACCGACCCGTATCACAGACGGACCGCGACCACCGGCGGGACCGATGTTCGCGAGCCGCGGTGGCCGACAGACCCTCACGTTCCGCGGCGAGAAGCTGTGACACGGCACGGTGCGTCTGTGTTATTGTTGTTTAGTGGCGCCCCCCCCCCCCCCGCCCCCGATGGTGGTTTTGTGAATAGAACAACCATTGTTGTATATATATTTATCTTATACGAGCCCTTTGATCCAGAAATGCGAGTGTCAGAAGAGCGACAGGCACAAACAGAGCACTTTTCAGAAAAGACGCTGTATCTCCTTTTCTAGAAAAAAAGGAGGGATTTTGGTGAAACCCAGCCATGTTTAGCTTGACTTTTCTCAGGAACGGAGGCACGTAGAAACAAACGGTTTGTGGTCATTTGAAGCATAAAGTTAAACCTTTCAATTGAGCTACAGTATGTGTTGGTGGCAATAATATAGAATACACTATGGCTCTACATAAAAAGTCAAAAATGGTCTAAATTGCCGGTACACTTGACTAAAACTTTGGAAAGGAGCGCGGCACTCAATGAGTTAAAGGGCTGAGTGAGAGCCAGGGCAGGCTACATTTCATTGCATTGACTGTACACTGTACTTTTTCATTTATATGACAAATAAACTAACTAACTAATTAATTAATTAAAAATGAGCGATTATTGGGCGTCGAGTGGCGCAGGAGCAGCAGGCGCCCCATGTAGAGGCTACAGCCCTCAATGCAGACGGAATCCTGCGTGTCATTCCCCCTTTGTCTCCCCGTTTCCTGTCTCTCTCAACTATACTATCAATAAAGGCATGGAAAACCATGAATTGAAGTAGTGCTGTTGCAGATGGAAACTAAATGGGTCAAAAGAGAGGGGGGGGGGGGGGTCTGTGGAAACTGGAGGCCAAGAAAGAGTTGGAAAATGAAAATTGGTAGTATCATAGAACTTTTTTGGAAAAAAAATACAGCTTTTAATAAAGATTCTCTATGTTCAACCTTTAAGGTCGAAAACCTATGTGGGGCTTTAATTTGGTGGGACTAGGCTCTTTAAATGCTAAAGGTTGCAGACCCTTGCCGCAGGTCTGCCAGCAGCCTCCTGCCTAAAACCTTCTTTTGTTGTACTGCTTTTGCTTATTGGCAACCAACAATGAGAGTTACTGCCACCCTGTGGACTAGAGTGTGAACAGGAAAATGCGTTCATGCATCCATGCATGAATGGTTTGCTTCTGTCTGGTTCGCCCTGTTGACCAATCCTGCTTCAGACTAATGTTAGAACCGCCCACCTCATTAATATACGTTGACAGAAATAAATAAATAAATGTGGATGTGTAGAAATAAACAAATAAATGAATGAATAAATGCATAAATAAATACAGCATGAATAAATAAAAATGTATGCAGAACCAGCCCTTTTCACAATTTATTGATTTATTTGTGAATTTAAATATTTATTAATAATTTAATTATTAATTAATTAATTTTATTTATTTATTTATTGTCATTTTTAGTCCTTCATATTAATGTATTTATATATTATAGCCTATTATATATTATTAACATTGACATTAAATCATACTCACACTGTTTGCCTTTGTTTTCTTTGTACATCTGTTGCAATACACCATGTTGTATGATTTTGGCTGGAAAAAATTTTCAAAGCTTTTTTGCTGTGAAAACACAGATTTAGTCAATTGAATTAAGGTCAAGGCATCATGAAAACACCACTAGAACTAAAACTCTACCCTTTGTCTGATACTCACCACACTGTATTTACCATCAGAGTCTCTCAGTGACAGTGGAAGAATCCAGAAAGGATTTGTCTCTTCATTGATGATGTGGTCTTCAGTGCATTTTATTGTGTAAGTCAACTTCCCCTGGAAAAGCTTGTAAGTAAAAGATTACTTTCAACACATCTGTTTCTCATTGTTGTCTCCCGTAAGGCCGTAAATATTTCAGATAATAAACATGTCCTCACCTCAGAGACTTGTGGGCTGACCTCCTGTAAAATCAGCTCTAGATATTCAGCTGCATCACATTGTTTAAAACCTGCAAAATGAGAAATTAAACAGAACATGTTACAGTTTTTTCCAATTGCTAACACACTAAAATGACATAGCACAGATATTTAAACTGATACACAGAGAGAAAAACCTCTTCTCAAGTCTCCAATACTTTAAACAAAATTTTCTTCTTTACACATATTTGGCATATGCATATTATTTTTGTTCACTTCAATGTAAATATACAGTTTTTGCCAATTCCTTCCACCCAAAAAGCGATTGCTTAGACCAAAGTTTCAAAACCAAAACTCCCTGTAACATTAGCTGAAACACGTTGTGACGACAATACCATTTTTTGCTAACTGCTTACACACGTTTTGCAAAATTTGGCTCATTGGGTCAAAACTCTACACACAAGCAAGATAAGACATAACATTTGTTGTAAAACTCCTCACAGCTCTGTCAAAATGAAACTGCAATCAAAACATACAGTAATAATCATTCTAGCAACAAAATGATACACCACTTGAATCACATTCAAATACTAAAGATGAGAGCGCTTTTCATTATGAAAAATAACCTTCCCTCCTAACTATAGCAGGGTTTTTTTTTATCTTGGGTCTGTATTTGTAATTCATTGTAATTCATTATGCCATGTGTCCTGTATATTTTGTTTTGTGCTCCTGCTGGTGCAAAATTAATCGGCCCCTTGGCGACAAATAAAGACATTGATTGATTGATTGATTGATTGATTGATTGATTGATTGATTGATTGATTGATTGATTGATTGATTGATTGATTGATTGATTGATTGATTGATTGATTGATTGATTGGTTGATTGTAGTGTGTGGTTGGTTAGACAAAAATCGGGAAATATGAATGAAGTGTGTGCCATTTGGTGCAAAAGTTTGATTTTGATCATGGTTGCAGCAGTGCTTCATTTTGCAGGATATATAAAGTATTTTGCAGTTTGGGTGTGTGGTTTTGTGAATTGTGTTAAGTATTTTGATAAAATAAGCTTGCAAAATTATGTTTTAGCAATTGGGGAAAAAAATAGGCTACTGTAATGTCAACAATGAAAATCAATTAATTCAACCACAAAACTCTTATCTTATCCAATGTTCGTTTCCTGTTTTGTCCATCTTACTATTTTTAATCCCAAGTGTGGATGTGATAGTTTCTGTTCCACTGGTTTTGTCTTCCAGTTCTTCAAAGAGCTTCCTCAGTTTCAAATCAGTCCGATGATCTTGACACAGTCTACAAGGAGACAGTAGTTTCTCAGTGAATAGTGACAGCTGTTATCTGCTGCTATCTACATAAACCAAAATGAATCCCTTTATCAGACAACAGAACAGTAGGCTATTACAGTTGTATTGTTCTCCAAACACTTCCTGTATATTTTATATATAAAACAGTTCTACTACAAACCTCTCATGCACCTCAGGTGTCATGTAGAGAACTTGCAGGACACTGTTGAGGTAACATGTCGCTCCTTGGTTCCTCAAGCCATAATGGCGTCTCTGTTGGCAAACAACTTAAAGAGAAACACGCTGACATTACACCATTGAGAATGGTAACTGAAAAAAATATTAAGATAAACAAGGAAAATAGAAAAAATAGATTGGTGGATAGTTAAAGCAGAAGTAAGCGACCCGGTCGTTTTGGCTAATGCTGCGTTCCAGGTAGGCTTTTGAAACCGTAAATTACAGCTTCAAGTCACAACTTACGACTTTGTAGCGTTCCAGGCAACCCACTCGTGTTTTTCCGACCTGTTTTACCTGTGAAAGTCACTATAACGGCCACTCGTAACTTCCGACCCGTGAACTCGTACCAGATTGAACTGGTATGACTTCACAGGTCGGAAAAATACGAGTTTCCTTGAACGCACCATAACAGTCCTCGTCCCTAGGTCACCACATTCACGGCGTCCCTTGGCTGCACACACAGCCCTGCATGCCGTTCTCTCTCCTCATTGGATAAAAACTGTAGGATACGATAAATGTTTTCTCCTCGGCTCAGAGCAGAGCAGAGTGACTGACAGACCCGTGTTTCAGTCCAAACACTCTATGTAAGTGATTGCTGTCGGAAGATAGAACTATTTAAGACTTATATTAACACAAATATATCACTTACTTCTGCTTTAAGCCTAGATAAACATGCCATCAAACACCTTCCTCAGAGAGATCCAGTCCAAACATGTACTGCAGGGATGAAAATTACTTCTGTATAAAACTTAAGTTAAAATACAAATAAAAAAGTTAAATTCTGCTGAACATCTTTCACTTATGTTCTCATCATCTCCATCAAGTGGCTCACCATAGCCATAGCCAAATTCAACTGCATAATTACCTTTTTCTTTTTTCCTTTGTGAACCGCCCTCCTCTTCTTGAGAGGATGCATTAGAGCCCATCATCTGTATCTGTATTCTTGATTCTGTTCATAAAATAGAGTGTTTCCATTTTATCACGTTTAAAAGAACAATTAACTACTTAAAGGGATAGTTCACCCAAAATTCAAATTTCACTCATTATCTACTCACCCTCATGTCAACTAAGAGCTGTGAGAATTTTCAGAGTCCTCCGTGCCTTCTCTGAGTAACGGGGGGGTCCGCGCAGCAGTATTTGTCCATATAATGGTTGTCAATGGATACCAACTTTCTTCGTCCAAAAAGACACACCAAAAAACATCCAAATACCTCCGCACAGCTCGTCTGTAATGTCCCTCTTGTATTGAAGCCCCGACATGAAGAATTGTTCTGAAAAAAATTAAATAAGTCTATATTTTAAGCTTGTTTGTAGTGGAAGCTCCCAGTGTCTCGGTTCACTGCTCTTCCTGCATTAGTGTCAATAGATTTTCAGTGATGAAATACTATTTCAATTTCAAACAGGTGGATTCAAAAAGAGCCCGACCAGCAAAGTGCAGAAATTCCGACTACATGTTGCCGGGTGGGTCTTCCTGCTCTTCCTGCTCTTCCTGTGTCAGTGCAAATCACGAGAGATTTGCACTGACCGGCGGAACAATTTCTCATGTCGGGGCTTCAATACAAGAGGGACATTACAGACGAGCAGTATGGAGGTATTTGGATGTTTTTTAGTGTGTCTTTTTGGACAAAGAAAGTTGGTATCCCCCCCCCGGTAACTCAGAGAAGGCACGGAGGACTCTGAAAATTCTCACAGCTCTTACTCGACATGAGGGTGAGTAGATAGGCTAATGAGTGAAATTTGAATTTTGGGTGAACTATCCCTTTAATAGCCTTAGCGTTTGACTGTGCCACTTCTTACATGATTTGTGTTTCTAACTGACACACACAGCACATTGTATTTACGGTGCAAGACTTCACTGCCACATCGTATCAATATCTCATTTTTCCTCAGGTTACCGTGACAGTGAAATGACAAAATACCAACACCGCACCAATAATTTTGTGGTATGAGGTCTTGTCTTGACCAGGTGGTGGCGCCATCAGTCCACACACTGACTCTTAAGCTCTGCTGCTGTAGACCCACCCGGCAACATGTAGTCGGAATTTCTGCACTTTGCTGGTCGGGCTCTTTTTGAATCCACCTATTTGAAATTAAAATAGTATTTCATCACTGAAAATCTAGTGACACTAATATTTGAATTCTGTGGATACAAACGACTGGCTCCTTTGTAAATTAGGCTACTCTTTTTGGTTTTGCTCTACCAGAGGATCGCGAGGAATTATTCTAGTAGCCTAGGCTACGTTGTCTAAAAACACGATGGCTTGCCTATTGTCTCAACATTAAAAGTCACAGCAGTTATAACACGGTAAGCAAGGTACAATGACCACTGGGTTTAAGGATCTTTTTTTCTAAGACCATTACTGAACTGGCTTGATTCATAGCCAACTATTGCGTGAAATGAACAAGAAGAAACAAGAAAACAAGAAAATTAGAAAATCAAATGCCCGTATTCAAAACAGATTGTAGTAGCAAGCTGTGTGCTAAACTACTTATTCTTTATGGGCAAATTGAATCGTAGGCAACTGGACTTGTATTTGTTTCGCCTCTTATCCCACGGGCTTGTGACTTAGAAAACTTAGACGTCTTCCCAGACAAATACAAGTCCAGTTGCCTACGATTCAATTTGCCCAGAACGATGGCCTGAGAAAATCCATAGACATTATTGGTAGCCTAACCTATTGCATTTCTCAACTAAAAAGTATTTTGGTAAAAACAGAATCACTTACATTGGCTCCAAAACGACCTCCGTCGTGTTTGTCGACTTTTTGACCCAATCTTAAATGTAGTTGAATGTAGTCTTGTGAATTATGTTGGCTATATTGAGAGCTTTTCTCTATAAAAAGGCAAAACAGGGAAACTCATCCACCTGTGCCTCCTCCCAGCAGTTTAGTCTTTCGTCGTCGTCGTCGTCGTCCCCCCCCCTCTCTCTCTCTCTCTCTCTCTCTCTCTCTCTCTCTCTCTCTCTCTCTCACACACACACACACACACACACACACACAAGTTCATACAACAATATAACACAACAATACAAAATAATACAGCTATGAAATTTTCAAAAGACAACCCAACATCTGTCCATAAATTAAGCAATGTGTAATAAAGTGAAATGACACAGGGAATAAGGATTGAACACATGACACATGAAGAAAAGGCGGTTAAAAAGGTACGGAGAGCCAAGAAACCAGTTGGAGTCTTATTCAGAAAATAATCCTGTCCCCTATCAATGCAAATCTCGTTAAATCCAAACTGACGCCTATAAAAAGGTTTCTCATCGCCCAGTGTCACACAAGAGGCATCTCATGATGGGGAAAGGCAAAGACCTCTCTCAAGACCTTCAGAAATTAATGTTGCAAAACATACTGATGGCATCGGTTACACCATCCCTTGGTGCCCCCCCCCCCAAAAAAAAAAAAAAAAAAAAAACACCAACGAATAAAGACAAGAATATATTATAATCAGTGTTGGGGGGTTTCTTTTAAAATGTATTCCCCTACAGATTACTGATTACATGTCCCAAAATCTGTAATCTGTAATGCATTTCGATTACTCAAGTAAAGTAATACTAATAGTACTTTCTGGATTACTTTTAGCGTATTTCAAAATCACCTGCCTTTAACACTGAATTTGATCTTACACATCATCTTATACATCTTTATACATCTTATACCGGCTACCGTGGTTCCTTTAAATTAAATCATCAATAAATGTGTTTGAATTTGTCAAACCACAGTTTAATTTGTTATTGATCATCCAGCCATATTTAAATGATTTTTTAAAATAGCCAATCACATAAAAGTACTGTATAGGCTTAGGCTATATTAAAACTGAGCAGCTTGACTACCTCTGAACCTAAAAAAAAATACACAATTTAAAATATTTTTGTTTGTGAGTGTAGGGCCAGCAACATGATGATATTTTGAATATAAAGTAATGACAGGAACCACTGTTCCATCTGTAGGCTAAACTAAAAATGTGCTTAAACCATAGACTGTATAAAGAACTCACCTCTCTGCTGAAGTCGGTGTGGTTTTGGAAACACCGTGACTGATGTTGCTGTTAAACCAGCTCATTAGAAACTCATGAAGAAAATCATGACAGTCCAGGATCCTTTTTAACACATGATCCTGTCGCAGTTCATTCATGTTGTTTACCAAAGACCGGACATTGAAGAGGAAGAAGAGGAATATTGCTGGGCATCCCGATAGCAACATTACCAAAATGATGCCAACTTCAGGGCGAGGAATTTAGCGCTTAACCCTCCTTTCTTTCCCCGCATGAGAGCGCTCTGGGCCGGCGGAGCATCCGACGTGAGACCTCAGCAGTCGCAAGTTGATCTCCCACGCCTCTCCTGACACACACACAACCTGTAGTAGGCCTATGACTCTCAGCAGCAAGTTTACGTGACATAAGGGCGCCCCAGAGACCACTCCACTAACTTGACGGCGAGTTTTGTTTTGTCTTTTTTTTTTCTTCTTCTTCTTCTTTGGAGAGCGCTCGTGCGCCCTCACAAAGATTGCGCCAGGCCAGGGCGGTCGCCCATATTGCCCATTAACCGGCCCTGGGTTACAGATAGCCTACGTTTGAATGCACCTCTTTATCCGTTAGTGCCATTATCTGGAACTAAAAAGAACAACATTTTACCATAAACTGGCCACGACCAGGTTTCATGACAGCCTTTTGTTATGTTGCGCACAGAAGCTCAGATTTGATTCAAGTAGCACAACATGATGTATTTTTTTTTTTTTTTTTTTGCATTTATTGCATTAATTATACAATGTAAAATATATGTTTAAAAAAGCCATAACATTATGATTTTTGTTCTTATACAACAGTGGGGAATAACTGATCAAAGACACGATAAATTCGTATCGGTCTCATTGTTTCATTGTTTAATGTCAGTTCAGCCTTTTTTTGTTTGTTCCTCCATCTTTCCTCCACATCCGTCTCCTCCAGGGAGCAGCGCCACAGAGTAAATGGTAGACATGTGTCTGATCCCGTAGGACACCAGCAGGGAGGAGTCCTCCAACTTCTTGGTTCTGAAGACAATCCGGATGTCACACCCTAAAAGAGATAAATTGTCAAGGTTTGGATTAAAATGGATTTAATGGAAAAGGTTTTTGTTTCGTCATGAATGCCTATAAGCAGTTCAATCAGGACATACTAATAAGAGGATAGCTGGAGAACTAGGGAGAGGCTTGGAGGTGTGTTTAAGAGATAGTCTTCCTGTCTGAACTTTCGCTTAGCTTCGTCTCTCGAATGAAGTAGGCTAAATTAATTGTTATTCTTAGTTTTTATCCACCTAGGCCTAAGCCATATAATATATGAGAAAACAAACAAAAACTCAAGACTGCGAAGAGTTCGCATCAGTCTTGAGTTTTAGTTTTTTTTTTTCTCTCATTTAGATCATTTTCTTATGTCTAAGTTTATTGGTTCAACGTTGTTTTACAATAGGCTAATTGGTTTTTAATAACAGCTGACGAAGTGATTAATAGGCTAAATGTTGCGTCAGTATCATTTAATGTCGATGATGATCTGGTTTCAGCAGCTATTTAGCACATTTACTAATTTAGTTATACTAAAATAGCCATGCAATAGCTACTTGCAGAAAGCCTAACGAAAAAAAGGAGTGAAATAAGTTAAACATACTTAAACGTAATTCCTCGATCACCTTGTTTTTCAGGTCTTCTACTTTGATTTCTTCCATCTGTTCTTCAGTGTCGCACACATCGACAATCCCCTCCTCTCCTCTGGGTCCACACACTTTCAGCTGAATCATTTTGCTTGTGACACTGTAGGCTAGTGACACTCAGGACGGTGTGGATGTGTGGGCTGAGCTGTTGAGTGGCAAACGATCCAATAGAAACCAAAACTTTGATCCGAGGTGTTTATGGTTTGAAAACAAAATGCGTCATTTGGATGTCATGTGACATGAAAACTCAAACGACCGTTGAGCAGCTGAAATTCATTTGTTGTTTTTGTTGGAAGAGCATGAAAACACCCAGTCGAAATGGGCTCCTCGGGAAGTCGGAATCAAGCGACCAGCGGAGTGCAGACTCAACCGGTACAACGACCTAGAGACACCAATTTGACAAGTGCGCAAAGTCGGAGTGACTCTACAGAAGCGTCCAGAGGATCGACTGAACCGGAACAACGTCTTTCTCAACAAACAATCATTAGTTTGACACCCGGCCAAAGTCAGAGTGATTCCAGAGAAGTGACCGACAGAGTGTCAACTGAACAACAACCAAAAGACACCAATTTGACAGCTGAGCAACTTCTGGATGATCAACATGTAAGGAGGATTTTTTTTTTAAATGTGTAACTTCTTGCTTTGAAACCACTTTAAATAACTGAACGATTTGTTCTGTCAATAGGAAAAAAACAGAGCGTCAACTGAAGGGAAGCGCTACAATCCCGCAGACACCTCATTTGATATTATCGATGGAAATGATGATATGGATTGTAAGTAGTCTATCTATAGGAACTAAAGTAATTTGAAATTCACCGAGATGATCCAGTCAGTAACCAATGACATCATGTTTGTTTTGTGTGATAGTTGAGTGCATCGGCTTCGGGTCTCTCAAAACACGGATGTCCTGTGGACACACTGTCACTCCCATCTCCCTGACCAGATGGTGCCTCAGGTTACTGGACGAGGTAAAGTATTAATGGATTTTTACGGTCATCTACAATCGAAATTTAAATGACCAACAATCGAAAATGAACTTGCTTGTTCCAGGTCTGCTACATCTGCCAAAAATCAATAAGCATAAGAAAAATACTCTCTACACTTGGTTCTGTGTGGCTTCCTCTCCCTCTCTCTGTGGCCTAACTAGTTGAAAAGCTCTGGAACAAATAGTAAAGAGTCAAGTAGCCTATTTCAATTGTCATTTTTGTCAATTCAGTTTGTGTCAGGTAGGCTAAATATTGTATTATTCTGCATCGACATGTCTCACTCTCTCTGTCTGTCTGAGCTGCCTGCAGTGTCACCAGATATCATTAGTAGGCCTATTTTAATTTGATCCATGAAATGTTCTGCTTTTACTCTCTCTACTGAGAGAGAGAGAGAGAGAGAGAGAGAGAGAGAGAGAGAGAGGCGAACACACAGATGACAGGAGTGTTCAGGGTCCCCGTTTAAAAGTCCCCCCCACCCCATCAGAATCTAGCCGAACTTTGGAGCATTATTTAGCCCGTTTTCTGACAAGCTATAGTAGCCTATGCCATGGTTGGTACCAACATATTCTCTGTGTCTCCTGGTTTAATATGATATCTGTATCTTCACTCTAGCATTAAAACTGGCCCGTTTACAACAAGATTAATATTTCACATTAATTCAAAATTTATCGCGGTCATTTTGACAACAACACTGCTATTTAGAGATGTAGTTGCTTCTTACTGTCTGATAGCCTACTGGTCCTGCTTAGGTGGACTCTCTCTCTGACTTTCTCCCTCTGACATGTCACCTCCAAAGAATGCCTGCTTACGCCCATGGCAAGTAACTCCCCTCAGGTAATTAGCATAAATAATGACGGTCCAGGTTATAAAGTTTTTATTACAAAGGCTCTGCTTGACAGGTTATAGGCCCACTTTTATCTCCTCAGGTTACGTCATCAATATCACTATCAAGGCTGGGATTATAATAATAATTATGATGATAATAATGATGACAATAATAATAATAATAACAATAATAATAATAATAATAATAATAATAATAATAATAATAATAATAATAATAATAATAGCTAAATTTTATTTGGAGGCGCCTTTCATGGCACTCAAGGTCACCTCACAAAGCAACAAAATAACAATAACAACAAGAAATAGTAGCCTAATAATAAAAAATACTAAATCACAAAAAAAAAAAAAAAATCTGCAATCTTCAATAGCTAATGAAAGAGTTAGATGGAGTAGGCCTGTATAAAAAGGTGGGTTTTCAGATGGGATTTGAAGGTGGAGAATGAGTCAATTATACAAACCACTCATTTCAAAAGGTTTACACACTCTGTGAAACAACACGTTTAAGGTCTGCACAGTGCACACACATCCATTTCACTGCAAACGTTTAACCACATCACACCTTATGCCTGTCTTGATGACTTAACTGAGATTTCACCAGTGAATGATATCAAATGGGGGTTGGCAGCAGAGAGTAAAACAACAAACAGACAAAAAAACAAACAAAAGAAAACTCGTCCGCCCAGTTCTTTTCTGCCCGTACCGGATCACGTGCCGGACTAGACAAAGAATAAAACCCAAAACAATAAACAAAAGAAACGGCAAGAAACAGCTAATAGGCCCTAAACTGTAAATGTAGTTTATTTATACAGCCCTTTACAACAATCCTTTCGGTGTACCAAAGTGCTTTACAGAGTGTAATAATAAAAAAAGAAAGAAAGAAGCAGAAATAAAAACAATTTAAAAACAATAAAAACAGTGAAAGCAATAAAATACGGCAAAATCAAATAAGTTAAAATAAAATAAAATAAGATAAAAGTGTCATTGTGCTACTGGGTATTAAAAGCCATCCTAAATAAATAGGTTTTTAGCCTGGATTTAAAAAGGCCCGGGTCAGAGATGAGATGCATCTCGGTGGGGAGCTTGTTCCAGAGCCTGGGAGCAGCAACAGAAAAGGCTCGGTCACCCCAGTGTTTATATTTTGACCTCCAGTACAAGTTGATTAGTTGACCTCAAAGCTCTACCAGGATCACGGACGGTTAAAAGCTCGGGTAAATACAATGGGGCAAGGCCGTTAAGAGCTTTAAAAAAAAACATTATAAGTTTAAAATCAATTCTAAAAAGGACAGGAAGCCAGTGAAGGGAGTTAAGAACAGGGGTAATGTGCACACGTCTGTGAGTGTTAAAAGACGGGCTGCGGCATTTTGCACGAGTTGTGTCCCGGCAGGGACACAGTTCTGAAAAAACATACAAAAACAGTTCACATTAAACACACATCAACAATGAACACTTAAAACATGGCCTGAGCCTACCCATGTGTCTTACCATCTTTGGCTTCCCTGCATGCCCGCACAGAGTTAGGTGTGCCAGGTGTGCAACCACAAACAGACTCTGGTTCCCTCCACAGGTAGGCTTATTTCTACCTGCCCCCTTAATTGTCGCACCTCCCTTCCCTCACTCGGTGCCACCTGCCTATATATTCTGTCACTGTTAAAAATTACAATTTTAGTATAGTACTATATAGTATAGTAATAGTAATGGATATATAGCCAGTTTTTGAATGTATTTGTTCATGTTTTTTTGTTGTTTGTTTGTTTCGTTCGTTCGTTTGTGTTTTTGTTTGTCTTTCCTTCATGATAGCAGGTGGACAGGATGTGCAGACTGTAGCCTACTCTACTTTTTTTTTTTTATAAAACAGTTAATCAAACTGGTTTTCTTTGTATCTCTAAGGGAAAGAGCAGTTTTGTGTGTGGACAAACAGAATGTGATGTCGAGTGGCCATTTGAAGAGGTTTGTGAAAAGGCTCTTCTGACCCCTGAGGAAATTGAATACTTTGAAAAAAGAATGTTTCAGAGTGCTGCCAAGGATTACATGGACATCAAAAAAGTATATGTTTTGATTTCTTCATTATTATTCTTGTTTGAAATTGCACCTGCTTGTTAATTTAAAAAAAAAAGTGAATCTTGCTTTTTAATCCAACAGTGTCCTGGCTGTGAGGCCTATGTGATGAGGACTGACCTCAACAATCTAAGGGTTCGCTGCACACTGTGCACAGATGAAAAAAGAGAGAGATATGAATTCTGCTGGCAGTGTCTGAGGGAGTGGAAAGGTCCATCTCCAGATTCAAACCACTGTGCATATGATGACTGCATCAATAGGCCATTACAGATACTGAAAACCTGTCCAGAGATCATCTTTCAGTCTGTGAGTGACGTCAGTGGATGTCCGTCCATCCGTGCCTGTCCCAACTGTGGTTTATTGATAGAGCATGATGGGACAAAATGTAAGAACATCGTCTGTTCACGGTGCAGGAAGGAGTTTTGTTTTGTGTGTCTGAAGCTGACAGTGGAGTGTTTGAAAACAAAGACACATGGCTGGTTCAAACCATGCTCCAGTGGAGTTGCCCCCAGACAGACCTCTATACCTGTGTGGAAGAAGGAATAACATGAACAACGCTGTGTAGAACAAGTGCACCACCACATGTGAGTTAGCCTATTAGATGTGTAAATGCACCAATCGATCCCTGGATTAAAACAATGTTCTGTGGACAGAAGAAAACAGAAACAAAACTTCAAATTCTGTAAACTACTTGCAGTTGTCCAAGTGGATACATCCTCAACCACGATGCTTGGTAGTCAGTTGTAATCAGTCATATAGCAGTGCTGCTGTGTGGCAGAATAGGTAGCAGTAAGGGTCTCAGCTGTTGAATTTTCTCTGTTATTTTACAGCAACATTTTCTGTTGAATACTGGTTGACTCCTCAGGGTCAGGCATCCAGACTTTAATAATAATAATAATAATAATAATAATAATAATAATAATAATAATAATAATAATAATAATAATAATAATACATTTTATTTATAGGCGCCTTTCAGGACTCTCAAGGTCACCTTACAATAATAACAATTTAAAAGTACAAATAGTAAAACAATGAAACAAGCAATAAAACAATAATAATAATAATAAATATCAATAAAACAATACAGCAGCAGTGAACATCGACAATGGAATTACAGGGGTAGGCCAGTCTGAACAGGTTTGTTTTGAAATGTGATTTGAAGGTAGACAGTGATGTTAGAGTCGGATGTGCAGTGGGAGTGTGTTCCAGAGCTGAGGGGCAGTGCAGCTAAAAGATCTTAGTCCCTATGGCTAAGTGGGCAGAAGGGGTGAAGAAGAATGAAGCAGAGGAGGTCCTGAGTGTATGGGAAGGTATGTACTGCAGGAGTTCGGTGAGGTATGGAGGTGCAAGGTTATGGAGGGCCTTTAACTAGCAAAATGAGAAGACCTTTTAGTGTGATGTACATGTATCTGCCCTAATGTGGTTATAATTACATCACTTCATCCAGTTATACTTTTAATTGCTCTCCTAATATCAATTATGAGACCCGTGTTGTCCCAATCTTACTTTAAAGCAGAAGTAAGTGATATATTTGTGTTAATATAAGTCTTAAATAGTTCTATCTTCCGACAGCAATCACTTACATAGAGTGTTTGGACCGAAACACGGGTCTGTCAGTCACTCTGCTCTGCTCTGAGCCGAAGAGAAAACATTTATCGTATCCTACAGTTTTTATCCAATGAGGAGAGAGAACGGCATGCAGGGCTGTGTGTGCAGCCAAGGGACGCCGTGAATGTGGTGACGTAGGGACGAGGACTGTTATGGTGCGTTCAAGGAAACTCGTATTTTTCCGACCGTGAAGTCGTACCAGTTCGATCTGGTACGAGTTCACCAGTCGGAAGTTACGAGTGGCCGTTATAGTGACTTTCACCGGTAAAACAGGTCGGAAAAACACGAGTGGGTTGCCTGGAACGCTACAAAGTCGTAAGTTGTGACTTGAAGCTGTAATTTACGATTTCAAAAGCCTGCCTGGAACGCAGCATTAGCGAAAACGACCGGACCACTTACTTCTGCTTTAATCTTCTCTTCTCTTCTTCAGATATATTTTTGTCAAGTCATGATACAGTGATTAAACTTGTTACGTTTTCCAAAGAAATATTAATATATGGCTCTGAATGTAACATCTTGGAGGATGGCAATGTACAAAATTGTTAATTAAAAGGAAATATTAAATAAGTCAATATAAATGGCTTGCAAAGCACCTTGTGTTCCTATGTCAATCATTTATTTAAAAGTCTGGACATTTAGATACGTTTTTGCAGTGTTTGCATCAGTGTCTGGCTGTGGTAAAAGCTGTTCTACTGCAGGATCATTAGTATGCCTTTGGCTTACCTTTTGACCTACATTTTCTTGTATAGCTCCTTCATGTATTTCATTACAAGCAAAGAAAATGACACAGCTAACATTATTTTTGACACTGTGGTACATAAACATGTGAAAACAAATCTCTCTTTTTCTTCAATCTGTTAAATTTTAACATTTTTAACTGTCCCTGTGATGCCATGTCTCAGTGTGGATCCTGACTCTGCAGGAGACACATTTTCAGTGGGACACAATCACAGCAGCCAGGAGACACACACAAACGTACTGACCCCATCTGAAGGAGGAGTGATGTCGGGGTAGAGACACAACCTCCTGTCATGACAGAAGACTAAACCCTGGAAGCTTTTTACCTGAGAAATGAAAACAGTGAGATGAAAATTAGTACAATTGTTGAGAGACATTGAACTCACCACTGACTGAGAGCTATCAGGAACATAACAAGCCCTAAAGTGATGGATCCAGTATGATCAACTTATCAATGTCACAGCCACATGAAGTGAACACTGACACTCTGGTTGTAAAATGGAGCAGAGAGGAACTTTATCAATATAATCCAATCAAATTAAAAATGATACACACAACACTAACTTGAATTAACTGCAACTTTGATAACTTTTTAATTCTAAATTATAATTTTACTGTGAAAAAGGAATGATTAATTTACATAAACAGTAATTTCTATTTGAAAATGTAAATACAGTTAAAGCAGAAGTAAGCAATATTTTTGTGTTAATATAAGTCTTAAATAGTTCTATCTTCCGACAGCAATCACTTACATAGAGTGTTTGGACCGAAACACGGGTCTGTCAGTCCCTCTGCTCTGCTCTGAGCCGAGGAGAAAACATTTCTCGTATCCTACAGTTTTTATTCAATGAGGAGAGAGAACGGCATGAAGGGCTGTGTGTGCAGCCAAGGGATGCGCGTGAATGTGGTGACGTAGGGACGAGGACCAATAGATCCATGACGAGGGCGGGGGCTGCTAACTCATCGGCTGACAAGAAGTTATGGTGCGTTCAAGGCAGCCCGTAATTCGTGTTTTTCCGACATGTGAAGTCGTACCAGTTCGATCTGGTACAAGTTCACGGGTCGGAAGTTACGAGTGGCCGTTATAGTGCACTTTCACAGGCAACAGGTCGGAAAAACACGAGTTACGGGTTGCCTGGAACGCTACTAAGTCGTAAGTTGTGACTTGAAGCTGTAACGGTTTCAAAAGCCTGCCTGGAACGCAGCATTAGCCAAAACGACCAGATCGCCTACTTCTGATTTAAGTCAAAGATATTATTTGCCGTGAGAAGTGACACAGTCACAATGTTTTATCTGCATTGTCATAGTGAATGGGATGGAAATAGTAAAATGATAAAACATGGAAAACAAAAAAGAAGCAAAAGAAAGAGGTGTAACAGATTAAAAAGATGTGGTGAGGTTATGATAATTGATAACAATGACAATTGAACCTGAACTGTAAGCAGGGTCAATGGATGTGTGATTGTTTGTTATGAAATACTTGATTTATTTTTTTTGTGAGACTGCAGATTACTAATCATCCTCCATCATGCTATCAGATTCCATTCAATTCTGAAATTTTTTGGATACCTCTGCCACTAATGCAGACCACAAATACAAATCATATTAAAACTGCTGACACAAAAAATTGCATGCATAGCACAAATATTTAAACTGACGCACAGAGAACAAAACCTCTTCTCAAGTCTCCAAAACTTTAAACAAATTTTCTGCATCACACACATTTTGCAATTCAAAATGGCACTTTTTAAATGCACTGAACACGGTTCTCTGCATAAGACACAACAATCTGACATCTGTCACATGTTTGACATTTCAAAAAAACTGTCATTCAATGACACTATGAGCCAACTGGTCAATATACTGTATATGTGCAACCTGGCCAAACACCTCAATGGTTACAGTAATTGTTACCACTTCAATCAGAAAGTAAGTAGGCCTACTAAAACACCACAGGTGAGCACTTTCTTTTCTACAACAATGGAAGACGTTGATTTTATGAGTTTGGAAAATGGACTCTGTGCCTATAATTTACGGTTGGGAGAATTGTCAAACATTTTACATCTGGAGAAACTGAGATTCTACAATGAAGATAAAGGAGATAATCATGCAACCAGTTTCTGAGCATGTGTAAGTATACATTTTATAATAATTATAAAATGTATTATATATGCAATTACGTAAACATTTCACTACTTGTTATTCTTTTGTTTAATTTGTTTTTTAATTGACTTCTTGTTGTTTTATATTTTGTTAATTGTTTTATGTTTTGGGGACTACGGACGAAATCTAGCATTAGTGCTAAGTCTGGTATATTTACACTGAATACTTACTGTATGTATGCAGTGTCCATTACAGTTTTATTTTTCCTTTGCTAAAACACTAAAATCAAAAGTATTACACAATTATCAAAACCTTAAACTCAAGGAGCAAAACATCTGCCCTGATTTGCACCACTCTAAGCATGATGTGTCAACCTCACACTTTTTGCAAAACAATACACACAGTGATTTGCAAAACACTATGTGATTATGTCACTTCTTTGCAATCCCAAAGCACTGATTATCAAATGACCACACCCATGACCCAATTGGTTAAACACTATCATCAGGTACATAAACACACAATTGCTTAGACACATTAATCAGGTTTATAAGCACTATACAAATGCAGCAGGTGAGTTCACCTGTCTTCAACCAGAATGGAAGTCAGAAATGCACCAGATGTAACACACTGTCATCTGGGACAATGAGTCGTTCTACAGCTCTGCTGTGGGTCTCTGAGGCCTGTGACCAGGATTCAATATTCAAGACTTCACATGTTGTCTGGCCAATAAGGATATCTACGGAAGCCGAGAACGGCCACGTCCATAATATTTTTTTTATTATCGTTTTCTCGTGATAACGACTTATTATTTCGTTATCTCGAGATAACAAAGTCCGTTTTCTCGTGATAACGAATTAATTTATTTCGTTATCTCGAGATAACAAAGACCGTTTTCTCGTGATAACGAAATAATCATAGAATGTGTCGTTGACATGGTTGCCTAGCAACATGTTTCCCCGGTGCAATCGCTTCTGCTTACGGGGAAGTAGCAGCTGGTTAGCCGCTGTATGTTCGTAGCAGGAGGCTACTAAAGCGAGTCTGTTGGAAACACTACACATCTACAGATCTAACGTAACAGAATAGATGTTTTTCGTGGGATAATTGCCCAGAACCATGTGTAGAACTCAAATCAGTGAGCTGATTTATGTGATCACATCATCCTGATTTCAGCCTTCAAGAGCTGCCACTAACGTTAGTCTGCTCTGAGGAGCTGTCAACAATGAAGTACCGGTAAGTTACACTAAACATTAGTTTGTTTACTGGGCTGGGTTTATTTAAGGGGCTACAGGTTAGCATAAACACATGAGAGTTGACTACGTTATGGCAGCTTCAGCTAAGGTAATGTTAGCTAGTTGCTGCTCAGATAAAGCTCATGAACACTGCTGTCTTGCCAAATTAACATTAGCCTACATGTCAGTGGACGCAGGCAACAGGTGTCTGATGGTTCGAGATAAGGTTGTGATTTCTGACAGCAGCAGACAGTAGCTAACGTTAGCTTAGCTGAAACAGGATAGATGGGACCACCGGCCGGTAGCCCCTTAAATAAACCCAGCACAGTGACGTTATTCAAACTAACGTTAAGTGTAACTTACTGGTAAGTTATTGTTGACAGCTGGTGTGGACAATAATCACACCAGTGAGTAGAGTAGACTGAAGCAGAGCGATATAGATGTTATATCTATCGCTCTGGACTGAAGTTAACTGCCCCATGCTCGAGCTGAACCTCCTGTTGCTAGGCAACCATGTCAACGACACATTCTATGATTATTTCGTTATCACGAGAAAACGGTCTTTGTTATCTCGAGATAACGAAATAAATTAATTCGTTATCACGAGAAAACGGACTTTGTTATCTCGAGATAACGAAATAATAAGTCGTTATCACGAGAAAACGGTAATAAAAAAAATGTAGGCTATAGCCTACGGACCTGGCCGTTCTCGGCTTCCGTAGATATCACCTGTGATGTTGACGAAATTCTCTGGCCTGTTCCAGCTAGGTGAAGAGAGAACGTCTCATGGTCTTTTTTTTATTTTACATGTTGTTGTTGTTTTGTTTTTTCAAGTATATTTTTGGACTTTTTGCATTTATTGTAGGCTACAGGACAGTTGAGAGAGGGGGAATGACAGGCAGGATAGGGCCACTCGGCGCGGGATTCGAACCTGGGTCGCCTGCAGTGAGGACTATCCTCAACACATGGGGCGGGTGCATGGCTATGAGGTCACCGAGGTCCGGACCTCGGTAAAAAAAAAAAAAAAAAATACGTGAAAAAAATTGAAGAAGCCACAGGGCCTAAATATAGCATGATAAAAAATATCGGTCAGCTTTTATTTTGAAATGACATGCGGGAAGTTGATGCAGAAAACTTGAATTGAGATGACAGGCGCCTTGGTGTATATTTTTTGATACGTGTGTGTGTGTGCATAACTTTCAATGTAGACGCGCGTCACGCGCCGCTGATTCGGTGCGCTTGTTTTTTTCATGCCCACGGCTCACAGCTCCATGAACCTGCTTCTACCGCCGGCCCGGTGTTGTGTCAGACCGGTTCTGCTCCGTTTGAAAGGCGAAGGAAGCCCAGAAGCGCTACAGACACCTGCAGCTTCTACTGAGAGCTGGGGTCAGACCAAGGGGGCAGTTGTCGGTCTGAGAAGTGAAGCTCACTTCCTCATTCAAAAAGCTGCAATCCCCTCGGCTGTCGCTGGGGGCTGGCTCCAGAAGGGAGCAACTCCAATCGAGCCCCATGTTAAAATAGCCGATTTTACAGCTTAAAAAAACATATTTACAGCCTGGTACATTTTATTTTTTTGGTCTCAATCGATAGTTTCTACCCCCGCACACACTCTGAGGGGGGTGAATTTTTTTAAACTCTACCGTTTTACTATTATTAGGGTTAAAGTTCTGGCCAATCAGGGCGCAGAACCGTTGAGTGACAGGTCCGGCGACCGCTGCTACGAGGCCAGTGGGCGGGTTCTCGGCCGGCCAACGGCCGCACCGCTCCAAATATGGCAAGTAGAATCCAACATGGCGCGGTTCAAACCCCCGTAGTAGCGGCACAAAACAGACTCCCCAAAACCAATGGGTGACGTCACGGACGCTACGTCCATTCTTTTTACAGTCTATGGGTCAGACGTAACGCACGTGAGACAGACACACAGAGCGACCGTGCAGATATGCGGACATTGTTAAAACTTCTCACACTGATAGGCTATAAAAAAAAAAAAAATACCGCTGTGTTCTCTGACGGCAGATACAGAACCAGCGAGGTGAGCTGGGTGAGGGAGGGAGACGGGGGAGGAAGGGAGAAGGAGCGGGGTGTGAGGTGGGGGCAGACAGGCAGGTGAGGGTTGGATCAGGGGAGAGAGGCTGGTGATTGAGAAAGGCATGATAAGCTATTTTATTTTTGACCAAATGTTCTTGTTGACTTATTGATAATGGAATTACTGTTATACCATGGAGCCACTGTGCTAATATCATACAGTGAGAGTTTGATATCATGACATGTCTTACAATTGACTTTATGCACAGTTCCACTACTTCCTGAAATAAGGCAGCTCCTTTATTTCCTGTCATACATTATTGGACCAACTGATTACTGTAATCCAGGTGTGTCTGACCTCGCAACAATGGTCAGACACATCTGTAGTAGTGGAGCTGTGCATAAAGCCCATACTGCAATAAACACAGCTCTACAGCTCTTTACTTTACATGTATGGTGTGTGTTTCAGTTAGTGAGTGAAAGAGGGAGAGAGACACTACATTAGACAGTAAATCCGTATGCGTCTGTACAGCAACAATGTAATAATAACAATAATACTGTAATAATGATAATGTATTAGACTACATTTGTATAGCACATTCCTAATAGGCCCACTACAAGGTCTTGCCCCACCTGTATGAACCAGTTAGCTACGGGTCCATAGTGATGCATAGCTTTTTGTCAATAATATAAACACTTTCTACCCTACCAACTGAATTGAGTCATATGAAACTTGTGTGTTTCCATATGGTAGTTTTTACAAGAGTGTTTCATTTTGCAAAAGATCTGAGGTGTTCAGCTAATTGGGTGTATGCTTTTACTAATTGTGTGTAGTGTTGTGACAAACGGGACCCAGTTTTTAAAAATCGTGCTTAAGCAATTGAAAAAAACTGTAATATGCATTGTCCCGACCAAATAAACAAACAAACAAATAAATAAGATAAATTTAATTATTTATTATACTTTATTTATCCCCGGCAGGAAATTAGTTTGTAACAGGAGCATTAAAGAAAAACAGGACATTGACTACAATAAATATATCCAAGCCATGTAAAATTATACAAAGAATAAAATACATAATTCATAAAAATAAAAGTACTGGGATCTCTGCATGCAGGATAGAATAACAGATTAAAAGTGCTTGCTGGTAGACAAAGAAAAGATAAAAGCAGTTTTAAAGGGAGTAAAAGTGCAACAGACATTACAGACTAAATAGAACTGTTAAAAGGTCTAACTGCCATTGGGATAAAATACCCTATAATTTCCAGTACATTGCCAGTTCAACCAAGCAAAAATAACGTAATATAACCCATCATTTTAGAGTTGGTTATTATTTGGTAAATTCATTAGGAACAGTGGTTAATCTCATCTAAGACCCCCCACTGATTTACAGCAAACAAGTTAAGACCTGACATCAGACCAGTCAGGTGGAATCTGCTTCTACCTACTTAATTAGTCTGGATTCTTTGATATATGTTTCTCTCTCTTTTTTGTATTGCATTTTGATGTGTGTCATATGTATCCTGATTTTTGTACTACTTTGACCACACCTTTCTTGCTTCTTGCTCATTCTTCCCCCTTTTTCTTTTTCTTATAGCTATTTAGCACACAGAGACCACTTCATGGAATACCAATTTATGCCTCATGAAAATGTCATATTAAAGCAGAAGTAAGCGATCCGGTCGTTTTGGCTAACTTCTTGTCAGCCGATGGAGTTAGCAGTCCCCGCCCTCGTCCCTACGTCACCACATTCACGCGCATCCCTTGGCTGCACACACAGTTTCATTCATGAAACGTGAGTAAATCTGTGTGTAGATTTGCACATAAAAGCTCACTCTACTAAAACTCTACTCCAGATTCATGAACGGTGCGGGAAACTCAGATTTGATCGTAAACACGTGTGTAAGATGATGAATCCCAACCCATCGTAAACTAACAACACGCCCCCGGTGATCAGCAATTAGCATAGATCTCCATACATGAATAGCCATATAAGGAGATCCTGACCACCATATTAGGAGGTAGGTGCATCCTGCTCACCTGCGGCCATGACGCAAACGAGGAAAGAGGGAGAGAGAGAAAAAAGAGAGATCGCGGATCGAAGTCATTTTGGGTGAAGTGGAGTCCAGAAAAAATATTTAATTCTCTTCTGTTAGTAGTGGTGTGACTGGGACAGGTCAAAGGCGTGGAGGAAAGAAACAGATTTAGTGAATTAAGTATCCTTGGTTGATTAAAGAACCGTTTAAGAAGTAAAGCCAGAATAGTTCGATATGAAACATGAAAAAAATAAAAACTACAGAGCTACAGCAGCGACGGGAGGAGGAGGCTCTTCACAGCCTCAGCTGTAGAGGAGCATGGTTGTATCAACACATGAAGTTATATAGGCAGGTTATATTGTTACAGAAGCACCAGCCGTCTGTCACAGCTCCATCCAAACCGGTGCCGACTGCGCTGCTGCGCAGAGTTAAGTGTGCGCCCACCGAGCGTGTTGCAACACAAAAAAGTTTTTTCCGTTTTTTTCCGGTTTTATATCAGATTATTATCATCATAAGATGGAGCCTTGACGTGTTTGTGCGTGTCCGATCCCTAAAACGTCTCTCTCTCCAAATATTTCTAATTGTTTGTCATGTTTAAATTTCGTGTTTCAAAGGCATCAACATATTTTGAACATGAGAGAGAGGAATATGGATTAAAATTGTAATTTTCAACAGTGACAAGCAGTATTTCTTTGCATTCCTACATTTACACAAGCGCTACACACAGTCCAGAGCAGGTGTAGATTTCGTGAGTAGCTACGAAAAAATCAGCACTACTAAAAGATTGATGAATGCGGAAATCCATAAAATTTGCGCTGCTCAGGGGTTTACACACAAATCCGTGCTGCTCACGTTTCATGAATGAGACCCACAGAGAGGACCGCCCCTTTATGCCGTTCTCTCTCCTCATTGGATAAAGGTTGTAGGATACAAGGAAAGTTTTCTCCTCGGCTTACAGCAGAGCAGAGTGACTGACAGACCCGTGTTTCGGACCAAACACTCTATATAAGTGATTGCTGTCAGAAGATATAACTATTTAAGACTTATATTAACACAAACATTCCGCTTACTTCTGCTTTAAGTGAGAACTACCTTTGTCTCCTAGCTCTTTTCTTGTCACAATGTGATTAAAAAAAAATCTACCTGGTTAAATGTTTCTGAAATACAAAGATTAAAATGTGAACAATAAAATTGTTTTATAAGATAAGAAAATAATACAGAATTTATCAAATGAGTTTGTAATTCAGATTTGTCCGAACAGAACTGATAAGTATCAGTATCTTTCAAAAGAGACTGTCTCCGTCCAAAAAATAAAACCCCAGTGATGGAGTCTATGATTTATCATGTTTAATAGTGGGGAGATATTCAAAATACAATACACTAAATTATCATACAAACATTTATAGGCACATTATCTCTAGGGAGTATCATAAATAATAACAATAATAACAACAACAACAAAGAGAACATGGCAGCTTTAACATTCACTCCTAGATGTACTCTGCATTAGTTACTTAAAAGAAATTTAGACAAGATCTATTTACAACAGAGATGGCTATAATTCAATACCTGAGGCTAATATTATATCATTATACTTATTTTTTTCTTGAAGTTGCCCCACATTACTACCTCTCTGTGTCTTGCACACTGACTGTCGTTGACTGGACTGTTTTTTTTTCTCCAGGATTTTAATCCACTCTTCTAGGCACACGAATGGCAACTGATGTTTACTTGTAATTGTAACACTTTACACTTTCTACCCTTACAGTATGTCCTATAGCCAGAAAACGTCTACTAACAGAGCTTACAAAAAGACTACCCTTATTCCTACTTTAACATTTCTTCAATTAATGACACAAAATTCAGCTAACAAACCTAGCCCTTTCACACAAAAACACTAATAGATCTGATAATACTGTAATAACAATTATGAAAATCACAATGAATGTATCACAAATCAGCTGCAGAGAATGTCAAGATGGCCAGGCTGTTAAACATCTTCTGGCTGAACGTACAGAACAGCTCCACACCTAATCACCTGCCTCACAAATAGGGATGAATGTCACTGGACTCAGAAGCTCCTCTCACTTGTTTCCCATGGTAATATATTGATGAGTCCCCAATTATCATTTTTGGATTACCCTCCTATCCTCAAGCCTGAACACATTTTTCTCCACCTGATACATCCATTACACATTTAGCCTCATCCTTTCTAGGTGTGTCATTCACACTGTTTTCTGTATCCTCTTCTCTTGCAGGTTGAAGGCCTGGTTCTCCTACTGCAGTTTCCATTTTCCTTTCTGCATCACTCTCCTCTCCTCCAGTCTGTGGGCTATTTTCTTCAACTGACATATTCTTTACACTTTGGGCCTCATTCTCCTTTCTAGGTGTGTCATTCACACTGTTTTCTGTATCCTCGTCAGGTTGAAGGCTTGGTTCTCCTACTGCAGTTTCCATTTTCCTTTCTGCATCACTCTCCTCTCCTCCAGTCTGTGGACTATTATTTTCTTCAACTGACATATTCTTTACACTTTGGGCCTCATCAAGTCTTGATGTGTCATTCACACTGTTTTCTGTATCCTCCTCTCTTGCAGGTTGAAGACTCGGTTCTCCGACCACCGTTTCCATTTTCCTTTCTGCATTACTCTCCTCTCCTCCAGTCTGTGGACTATTTTCTTCAACTGACATATTCTTTACACTTTGGGCCTCATCATCTCTTGGTGTGTCATTCACAGTGTTTTCTGTATCCTCCTCTCTTGCAGGTTGAAGGCCTGGTTCTCCTACTGCAGTTTCCTTCATCCTTTCTGCATCACTCTCCTCTCCTCCAGTCTGTGGACTATTTTCTTCAACTGACATATTCTTTACACTTTGGGCCTCATTCTCCTTTCTAGGTGTGTCATTCACAGTGTTTTCTGTATCCTCCTCTCTTGCAGGTTGAAGGCCTGGTTCTCCTACTGCAGTTTCCATTTTCCTTTCTGCATCACTCTCCTCTCCTCCAGTCTGTGGACTATTTTCTTCAACTGACATATTCTTTACACTTTGGGCCTCATCATCTCTTGGTGTGTCATTCACACTGTTTTCTTTATCCTCCTCTCTTGCAGGTTGAAGACTCTGTTCTCCTACTGCAGTTTCCTTCATCCTTTCTGCATTACTCTCCTCTCCTTCAGCAAAAAGACTTGTCTCTCTGCATGATTTGTCCCTCTTCACAGGCATCTGAGACACTGTGGATTTGATGTGGGGAAAAAAATCAACAGCAAATTTTGTTAGACAAAAATGTAGCATTGAAATAAATAGGACAAAATATTATTAATTTCATTCTGGCTATCCTGGAATAAGTAATAATGTCAAAATACATACAAGAAATATTGCACTTGAAGATGAAAGGTGTTTTTATATAGTTTGTTAGATTATTTGTAAAAGTAGATGTGGAGATTCAGTTTACTTGGTCCAGAAACAGCTCAACATTAACTAGATAAAGTAGCATTTCCTGATGGAAATGCGTGTGAATGCTGAAAGCAGCTGAACGCTGTTGCAGAATTAGCAAATAGTGCAAGCAGTGATCACCATACAAATGTTTGAACGAGGCAGGAATCGAACCCACAACCTCATGGTCAGTAGACTTTCACTCTGCCTCTAGGCCTCTAGGCCTCTGTCTCACTCTGAAGTTAACGAGCCCAAAGCTGCACCTGTTGGAAACACACTGGGTCTCATTCATGAAACGTGAGTAAATCTGTGTGTAGATTTGCACATAAAAGCTCACTCTACTAAAACTCTACTCCGGATTCACGAACGGTGCGGGAAACTCAGATTTGATCGTAAACACGATCACGGATAATTTTAATCATGTATTTTCTTTTGTAAAAGTAACATTATAGTGACATTATGAAAATAGTTAAAGTAATAGCTACATAGCCTACTGATTTATTTTTCACAGAGTTATGAATCGTTTTTTTAGTGAAGATGACTGGATCACCATCTACTGCACTGTAACTGCAGCCAGAGTCAGAGCAAGTTGCCCGTTCAAACATGGCCGACTGGGAGCTACGCCTGCGTGTAGTCCGATCCACCCCCTTGATCGTGGCTCATTTCCCATGTCACATTCACATGCATCACTAGTGAGGTGGCCGTTAGATTGCTTCATAGAAGGAGTACTCCCGTTTTTTTGGAAGGCGATATTTCACGTGTAAACATGTTTTTAATATGTATACATATATATATATATATATATATATATTTTTTTTTTTAACCCTCTATGGCATAGCGTTGCCCTCAGGCAACGAACCACATAACTGGACCTCACACTGTCCCTTTAACCTTTTTTGGGGGGGAAATGTTTTAAAATATTTCCAGACATGTCTATGTCCAATAATAAGTGGTTTTGAAGTGCATGTGACCTTGTCTCTGAGGGGGGGGGCAGCCCTTTCAGGAAGCAGACCCGCAGCGTGCACATTGCCAAAAATTGGTCAGGTGAATATCACTTTTTAACATGTTTAAATTAGCAGTAACTTAAAATAAAAAATATATGCATGTGTATGAACATGTAAAGGAGTATTTTTGATCATTTTAACACTTATTTTGGCATTATTTATATTCTAAAACTGTGTTTTTTCATTCGTTGTCAACACCGTGCAGTTAGGGCACTTTTGTTCAGGCAATATCAGTATACAGTGTTGATATGTTCTTAGTTGTAAATAATGACCATTATCATGTTTTTGACTTTACTTTTATCTATTAACTATACAGGAGATGGATATAAGAATATTTTATGGGCCGGTGTGTTTTATACACACACAGAGGTGTACACACACACACACACACACACACACACACACACACTACAGAGGTACACACTGACACACTACAGATGTGTACACACAACAGAGGTACACACTGACACACTACAGATGTGCACACACAACAGAGGTACACACTGACACACTACAGAGGTGCACACAACAGAGGTACACACTGACACACTACAGATGTGCACACACAACAGAGGTACACACTGACAGACTACAGATGTGCACACACAACAGAGGTACACACTGACACTGACACACTACCGAGGTAGAGACACACACATACTACAGGGGTACATACACAAACACTACATATGCACACACACTACAGAAGTACACACACAGACACACACTACAGAGCCACACACACACACTACAAAGGCACACACAAACACTACAGAGGTACACACACACACACACTACAGAGATACACACACACTACAGAGGTGTACACACACACACGTATTTGCGCACACTCACACATGCACACACACACACACTACAGAGGTACACACACATACACAACAGATGTACACACACACACACACGCACACACACAGCCATACACTACAGAGGTACACACACACGTACGTGCGCACACTCTCACACACACAGACACACAAAATGTCAAAAATAAAGTTATTTTTTATTACTATATTATTAGTTTTACTTGTATAACACTAATCATAATCACATAAAAAGCTCGGACTTTTAGGACCCTTATAGCACAATGTTGAGGCAACAAACCCAAATCTGATTCGGGGGGGTGGGGGGGTCAGATTTTATTATGGATATGTTATCAGGGACCTCCAAGCTCCCAAAAAATGGGGTGAAATATTTTTTTCCCCAAAAAATAAAAAGTCATGCCATAGAGGGTTAAATATATATATATATATATATATATATATATATATATATATATATATATATATATATATATATATATATATATATATATATATATATATATATATATATTTTTTTTTTTTTTTTTTTTTTTTTTTTTTTTTTTGAGAATCACTGTGTTAATGTAGATAACTTTAGAAATCCTACCTTTGTATATGAGAAGACATACAGTTTTAGACCTGGTGGAGAAATTGTTTGATTGTTTTTATACAACAGCAAAAGTAGAATATATCTATTAAAGAAATCCCAAAAGATGTTACTGAACTTACTTGTAAGTCCTGTGGTTTTTAAAAGGTTGCTCTTCAACCTGCAATGTTTAATGAAAAGAGGGATAACATGCACTCATTTTAATTTAATGTCAGATATTTTATTTTATTTATTCATTGATCAATTCAATGCACGCTGTACTAATGGCTGTGGCAGGTTCATTCTCACCTTCTCAACGTGACTGTCATTAAACTCATACCATGTTTCTTCATTGGATTTCATGGTAGTTGTGTAATGTCCACTACTCAGACTGCCCATGTGATTCACCATCCCATACAGTTTGCAATATTTGTTCTCCTTGTTCTGCAATAAAGTTAAAATATAAACACAAACAATATTAACAGGAGTAATGTTCAAGTTAGAAATAGTTGTGAATTTTTGAAAACACATTCATTTATTTTATTTTTTAGTGACAAATACTTTATCACTTTAGTGTATGTAAGTTAAAAAGGAAGCTACATGCACAGACTGATTAGCTTTGCCTACGCCAGCAAGGAGAAACTGCAAGCACTTAAATCCAAATCTAACAGTATTCTACTACAAATTCAGAATTTCATTGCAAAATGTATTAAATCTCATCAAAAACTGTTCAACAGTCACAGTGTCAAACCATTACTTTACACTAAATGTTAATTAATACCTCCCTCCCAAGTTTACCTTTGATCAGGCAAGTAACAACATTTAAGTTTTTTTGTGTATAATTATAATAATAATAATAATAATTATTATTATTATTATTATTATTATTATTATTATTATTATTATTATTATTATTATTATTATTATTATTATTATAATTATCTTGTTATCACGGGAAAACGGATGGAATAAAATATATGTATGTATGACCCTTTAGGGCTTCCATAAAATAACAGCTTTGCACATAATGTAATAATGTAATAACTTGTTACATTATGAGCCTTACACTGATGCTGCTCATAATGTAATGTAATAAGTTATTACACTATTACATTATGTGCAAAGACATTATTACGTTATGCGCTCATTATTTTATTACAATATAAGCCAATTATTACATTATGAACTTTTATTACATTGAAGTTATTACATTATGGGCCGCTACAATTGATCCATGGATGACATGTTGAATTTCCAAGTATCTAAACATGTGCCCTGTAAAGGGTTAGGTTGCTTCTACTTACCTTTGTCATTACTTGTAATGTCTCTTGTACATTCACACAGTGGTTTGATTTGACATGTGACATGGTGCTGTAGTCAAAGTCAAATCTCTTGAGGTGTAGTGTCAGAATCTGGGGAGATTGATCCATCTCACATTTCTGAGGAACACAAGAAAGCAACGTAAGTGTCTTTGAGCATTTGTAAAAGCGTGTTATAAATAAAATGTATTATTATTACTATAAAGATTATTAGAGGGTAACATTCGGTATATGTATATATATACCTATGTTTTTGTTTTTGTTTTTTATAATTAATATTAATCCATATGCTCACGCTTGTTGCCTCTGTTTTCTTTTTACATGTGTTACAGTACACCATGTTGTCTCCAGTGTATAATTTTGACTGGAAAATTTTGTTGAAGCTTTTTTCCTGTGAAAACACAGATTTAATAAATTGGATTTTAAGTTCATCATGAAAACACCAAACTAAAATTATTTGTCTGATACTCACCAAACAGAAGGTTTTACCATCATCAGAGTTTCTCAGTGACAGTGGAAGAATCCAGAAAGGTTTTGTCTCTTCATTGATGATGTGGTCTTCAGTGCATTTTATTGTGTAAGTCAACTTCCCCTGGAAAAGCTTGGAAAGACAATAATAATAATAATAATAATAATAACTACCACCACATCTGATTGTCATTGTTGTCTCCTGTAAATATTTCATTATTATTATTATACACATGTCCTCACCTCAGAGACTTGTGGGCTGAGCTTCTGTAAAATCAGCTCCAGACATTCAGCTGCATCACGTTGTTCATACACTGCAAAATGAGACATTACAGTAAACAGAATCTACTGAGATTCTGACTTGTCCATCTTAACCTTTGTAAAAGATGGACAGACTCTAACAATTATTTCATCAATGAATCAGTTAAGGGGCGGCGTTTAGCTCATTTGGTAGAGCTGCCGCCACATGTTGAGGGTACTGTCCCGACTGCAGGCGGCCTCTTTCCTGCATCTCATTCCCCCTCTCTCTGTCTCCCCATTTCTTGTCTCTCCCTTGACTGTGCTATCGATTAAAGGCAATAAAAAGCCCCACAAAAATATATAGGCCTACTTATCAATTAATCAGTTATTTCAGTTAATTCAACACTGAGGTGACTTTATTGTTGCTCATTGCTGTTTCTTTTCTGTTCTTGACCATCTTACTATTTTTAATCCCAAGTGTGGATGTGATAGTTTCTGTTCCACTGGTTTTGTCCTCCAGTTCTTCAAAGAGCTTCCTCAGTTTCAAATCAGTCCGATGATCTTGACACAGTCTACAAGGAGACAGTAGTTTCTCAGTGAATAGTGACAGCTGTTATCTGCTGCTATCTACATAAACCAAAATGAATCCCTTTATCAGACAACAGAACAATAGGCTATTACAGTTGTATTGTTCTCCAAACACTTCCTGTATATTTTATATATGAAACAGTTCTACTACAAACCTCTCATGCACCTCAGGTGTCATGTAGAGAACTTGCAGGACACTGTTGAGGTAAGATGTCGCTCCTTGGTTCCTCAAGCCATAATGGCGTCTCTGTTGGCAAACAACTTAAAGAGAAACACGCTGACATTACACCATTGACAATGGTAACTGAAAAAAATATTAAGATAAACAAAGAGGAAATTATTGCAGTGAGTCAAGTGGTTTAAAATGAAGATAGCTGGATAGATAAGCCTATAAACAGATTTGCCATCCAAGTGAACACCTATCCGAGCATGCACTGGATGGATGAAAATAACTTCTGTGGTACAAAATGTAAAGTTAAAATCCAAATCAAAAAAGTTAAATTCTGCTTAACATCTTTTTTTGTTCTCATCTATCCATCAAGTGGCTCACCATAGCCATAGCCAACTTCAACTGCATAATTACCTTTTTCTTTTTTCCTTTGTGAACCGCCCTCCTCTTCTTGAGAAGTTACTTTAGAGCCCATCATCTGTATCTGTATTCTTGATTCTGTTCATAAAGTGTAGAGTGTTTTAATTTTATCACGTTTAAAAGAACAATTCACTTCATAATAGCCTTAGCATTTGAGTGTGCCTCTACATCAGGGGCCATCAACTATATTTGTTGATGGGCTATATTGAAGGGCCAGAATTTTTCTCAACAGACACCTTGGGGGCCGGACATTTAAATAGGCAGAGAATGAAATTAAAGTCACCTTTTTGCATAATAATTTATGTTTATATTCTGTTTTACCTGTAAGCTCACAATTTTCATTTATCTTTGGTGTTTGGTATGATATAAAATGAAAAATCTTGACAGCTTGACTTTCAGATACTCCCAAAGGCTTGAGCTTTACACTGCTGACTTGCCCTGTGATTTTCAGCCTAAATATGAAAGGAGGCTGACAATCGGTTCTGATGATACAAATCAGTGGTCCTGAAATGTGTTTCTCTTCTATAATACACATTCTACATCTCGGAGGCGACGTTTTTACACACACAGGCAGAGCTCAGTGGGAAACAGTAGGAGAGACACAGGCCGAGGGGGAACCGGAACACAACACCGGAGGGAGAAGCAGGTCCGCGCAGCTGTGCGCCAGGACGTTCACAAAAAAACAACCGAGTGGCATCAAACACGCGCCGCTACCGCATCGTTTTTGGGTTGTGAGCACGTATGACGCGCATCTACACTGGATGGGTTTGAGTGCGCAAAAGACGCTACATCAGAACGGCCCGCCCGTGCACACCCGGTTTAACCAAGGCGGCGGACAAAATCACCCAGGCAGCTCGCTCTGCAGACAGGCAGGATAAACCCTGCAGTCCAGCCAGCTCCCTAAACTTTCTTGCACGGTGCTTTGGATACGTCGCCGTTTCCTAATCCCAGTGCAGGGGCTCACAGGCACACACAACCACTTTGAGCGTGTCTCCGTGTCCCAGCGCATTGACTTGGACATGGACAAGGAAGACCAACACACATTGCGGAAGAAAAGACAGACACATCATTTGCATGGATGATGAAAATGTAAAACTATATTAATTGAAAACCGGGATCAGAAAAAAAAGAAGAAGAAAAAAGCAGGTGATACATACCTACAGCTGACCGCAATACACTGAGATCACATTCGAGATTCGACTCTGGAGTTCCACCTTAATGGATGGCTTCGAATCACTTCAGGGCGGAGCCACGGCCAGTCAGGCAACTGAGCTGAGCTCACCTGTTTGACAGTTAGATTCATACAACTGTTCACACAACTCTGCATAACAACTGCTAAACTCTTCTTCTTCTTCTTCTTCTTCTCTCTTATTTAAGTGTTAGTTACCCCCTCAATTAAGGTGTCTGTTGATAACAAGTGACTGTTGCAAAACTCATACCGTTTCTTAGCTAGTGTTATTGTTGTTCATATCCAGAATTAAGGGTTTTATGTCCCAAACTGATCAGGAGAAGCTGATTCATGCTTTTATCTCCAGTAGACTTATACCCCTTTCCCACTGGCCAAAAAACCCGTTTAAACCCGCTAACAATCGGCTTTTGGTGGCAGTGGGAAAGGCGCACCGAGCCGCCTCGACCCGCGTCGACGCGGGTCAAACGACTCGGCAAGCGACGTGGGTTAAAATCGCCTTTAATCGGCTCGGCTCCGAACGGCTTGCAGTGGGAACGCCAGACCCGCGTCGACCCGCTAATTTACGTGATGACACTGAATGTTACATGACGCTACGTCATCGCGCCGGTCGCGTCTCATATCACGTACCAAAACAAAGCTCTGCTCCGCTCTGCTCTCATCCGAGACTGGGATCAAAACATCAGAGAACACTGACCAAAACGATAGAAAAAAAGACAAGAAAAGAAGCGACAGTGTGTTTAACTGACGTGTTGTGCCGCGGACGTCCGTCATCCGACCGCAGCAGACTCTCTGTCCTCCGCGGTCCTGGTGCTCCAGGTCAGCCAGCCAGAGAGTCTGCCTCGGCGGACGGACACTCCGCGGCGGGCGGCTGTGGCATGACTGTGTGTGTCTCTTGCACCGCGGATGAGAGCGGGGCGACTGGTTTATGCTCTGTCTGATCCCTCAGCGGGGGGTCAGACTCGGCTCATTTTGGTCAATGGGAAAGGGGCCAAATGCCGATTGTTAGCGGGTCGACCCGCGTTTAAAAAACCCGCGTCGACCCGCTAATTTTAGTGGGAAAACGGCTTTAATTACTGTTTCAAAGGTAAGTGAGCACACGTCTACTGTATATTAGGCTATTAATCAGGTGTGGCATGATATGCGCATGTTTGTGGGTAGGTTGGCTGTGGTTATCCAGGTGCAAATTAAGCCGTTTTCCCACTAAAATTAGCGGGTCGACGCGGGTTTTTTAAACGCGGGTCGACCCGCTAACAATCGGCATTTGGCCCCTTTCCCATTGACCAAAATGAGCCGAGTCTGACCCCCGCTGAGGGATCAGACAGAGCAGAAACCAGTCGCCCCGCTCTCATCCGCGGTGCAAGAGACACACACAGTCATGCCACAGCCGCCCGCCGCGGAGTGTCCGTCCGCCGAGGCAGACTCTCTGGCTGGCTGACCTGGAGCACCAGGACCGCGGAGGACAGCGAGTCTGCTGCGGCCGGATGACGGACGTCCGCGGCACAACACGTCAGTTAAACACACTGTCGCTTCTTTTCTTGTCTTTTTTTCTATCGTTTTTGGTCAGTGTTCTCTGATGTTTTGATCCCAGTCTCGGATGAGAGCAGAGCGGAGCAGAGCTTTGTTTTGGTACGTGATATGAGACGCGACCGGCGCGATGACGTAGCGTCACGTAACGTTCAGTGTCATCACGTAAATTAGCGGGTTGACGCGGGTCTGGCGTTCCCACTGCAAGCCGAGCAGAGCCGAGCCGATTAAAGGCGATTTTAACCCGCGTCGCTTGCCGAGTCGTTTGACCCGCGTCGACGCGGGTCAACGCGGCTCGGTGCGCCTTTCCCACTGCCACCAAAAGTCGATTGTTAGCGGGTTTAAACGGGTTTTTTGGCCAGTGGGAAAGGGGTATTAGGTTGCAATTAGTGGTGATTTATGTACTCAAAAGGTTTCTCAAAAATTAAACAAATGAAATTCGTTATCTTTTCGATCCCTAAGGAAAAGAGCAGTTTATGTGTGGCCAAACTGAGTGTGATGCTGTGCAGCTTTAAGAGGCTGATAAAAAGGCCCTTCTATTTACTATCTAGTTAGCTTCATTGAAAAATAAGCAAGTCGTTTTGCTATTTCAGCTTCATCAGATTTCATTAGGGACACCTGGACTAAATACTTGTCAGATATGTCAGTAGAGTTCTGGGAAGAGGCAAAGTTTCTGTCTTCCTTTTTGTTCTATTAACTCACTCTACTGGTTAATCCAGTACAAGGTGATGCATAGACTGCAATAATCTAAAATGAAACTGAACCATATCTTCCCATCAGTGTCTGGCTGTGATAACAACTGTTCTACTGAAGAATCACTATCACCTTTATCACATCTTTTGAATACAAACTACATTTTCTTGTAGCTACATTAACTCCTTGATGTATTTCATTACAGAGAAAATCACATTGCTATCATTCAAGGCTGTAGTACATAAACATGTGAAAACAAATCTCTTATTCTTTCTTAAATCTGAATTCAATCAACATTTTAAAGTTTTTAACTGTCCCTGTGATGCTGTGTCTCAGTGTGGATCCTGTTGCTGCAGGAGACACATTTCCTGTGAGACACGATGAGAGCAGCCAGGAGACACAGAGAAGCAGTGGAGCCGAGAGCTGTGGCTGCAGAGACCAGAGACCAGGTCCAGTCCCGGACTGAGGTTAACGTCTGATATAGAGGCACTCTGGTGAGGGCGCTGAGATAAGGATTGACAACGGAGGACAGCAGACTCAGAAAGAACCTGCAACGTCACCATCTGCACCCCAGCAACTGGATTATCCACCAGCCCCAACAACGTCATCACCTGCACCCCAACAAGTGGATCATCCACCAGCCCCAACAACGTCATCATCTGCACCCCAACAAGTGGATTATACACCAGCCCCAACAACGGCATCATCTGCACCCCAACAAGTGGATCATCCACCAGCCCCAACAGCGTCATCATCTGCACCCCAGCAACTGGATTATCCACCAGCCCCAACGTCATCATCTGCACCCCAACAAGTGGATTATCCACCAGCCCCATCAGCTCAACACGAGGAGTCTCCCTTAGCCCCAAAAGCCCCAAAGGGGGAGTCTCCCCCGGCCCCAACAGGAGACTCCCAACATTCAACCCCCCGAACCCCATCCAGCCCCCAACTCTCTTCATCTAGTCCTGACTCCCCATTTCTGGATTTCCCTGACAGGATGAAGAGCTTTCTCACTAGTGGAATCCAACTAACACCACGCCAGGGTCTCGTATTTTCCCCAATTAACCCCCCACATCGTCCACCCCCTCGCATTCCACCGCGTCAGAAACAACCCTCGACCAAAAGTCACCGAGCCCCCCCACTTCCTCTGAATCATCATATCATTGAGTCTGAATGATATGTGCCGGGTCCAGGCTGCAATAATGATATCAAGAATGTTCTTTCCCAGGAAAAGTCAGGGCCCTATGGAGTTCAGGCATCTTTCTTAATCCCTGTGGTGACGGGTAACAGAAAAGTGATCAAACTGGTGAGAAATAAAAAGGGTTCAATTAAATCTACCAATCTAGTGAGTATAGCTTGTCAACCTCGAAACTCACCAGTGTCTCCTGTTATCTCCACAAGGTTAGCTCTACTTAATATAAGATCACTAGCCAACAAATCCTTGTTAGTAAATGACATCATTATGACCTATAATCTAGACTTCTTACTTCTTAGTGAAACATGGCTGACTGAATGTAGCTGTGCTACCATTCTCAATGAGGCTGCACCAACAAATTTCAGTTTTATGAATAAGTGTCGAAGTGGTAAGAAAGGCGGGGGAGTTGCTGCCATTTTTAAATCTGTATTTCAGTGCAAGGAAACTATATTTGGTGATTTTAGCTCTTTTGAATATCTCTGTTTTTTAGTAAAGGGGGATCCAAAAGTTCTCTTCCTAATTATTTACAGACCACCAAGATACCCAGGAAAATTCTTTGATGAGTTTGCCGAACTGCTGTCAGTTATCTGCACTGACTACAACTTTTTTATCATAACAGGGGATTTTAACATTCACATAGACAATAACATGGACACAAATGCCAAAGAACTTTGCTCTCTTCTTGACACTTTTGGCCTCTCCCAACATGTGAAAGGGCCCACACACACCCGAGGCCACACTCTGGATCTGGTTATCTCTAGAGGTGTTGACATTACATCTGTTGATATCAAGGACTTGGCTCTTTCTGATCATTTCTGTGTGTTCTTTGACTTACAGATAACTCCGGACATGCAGTTACCCTCTGTATCTGTTAGGAAAAGGTTCATAAATGAGAATACCAGTGTTAAGTTTATGGAGGCTATAGTCATGTCACCAACTGTGAGTGCAGAGACAGTTGATGAACTCCTGGATAATTTCAACTGCAAAATCTCAAATGTCATTGATACCATTGCACCTTTTAAAACTAAGATGACCTTGGCCAGACAGAGAACACCATGGAGGAACACTTTGATGGTAAAGGCTCTGAAAACAGAACGCAGGAAAGCTGAGCGTAAATGGAGAAAAACTAAACTTCAAATCCACCATGACCTCTACAAACAAAGTCTTTGTAATTTTAACCATGGGTTATTCAAGGCTAGACAGCAACACTTTACTGAAATGATTAATAAGAATATCAACAACACTCGTGCTCTGTTTGCTATGGTTGATAAGCTTACAACCCCCCCAAAAGAGATAGCTTCAGAACTCTTTTCCACAGAAAAATGCAATGAATTTGCTTACTTCTTCAATGAAAAAATCAAATCCATAAGGCTAAATATCAACACAAATCAGCAAAATAATACAATGATGCAATCCCTAAAATCACCTAGGAATAAATCAACTGTAATATCAGAGTTTAATACAGTTGACCAAAAAACCTTAGAAGAAACAGTTCAGCATCTTAAAACATCGACATGTTGTCTTGACACAATACCATCGGACTTTTTTAAAACTATTATAAGCTCTGTCCAAACAGATCTGCAGCAAATAATAAATTGCTCACTTCAATCAGGCACGTTTCCTAAACCCCTGAAAGTAGCTGCCATCAAGCCACTCTTAAAAAAGAGAACATTGGATACTACAATTTTAACCAATTACAGACCCATCTCAAATCTTCCCTTTATAGCCAAGATCGTTGAGAAAGTGGTTTTTAATCAACTCAGCAACTTCTTGAACTCCAGTGGACTCTTTGACAAATTTCAATCAGGCTTCCGACCTCACCACAGTACAGAAACAGCTCTGATTAGAGTGTTAAATGACATAAGGCTGAACACTGACTCAGGCAAGGTGTCAGTTCTGGTCATGTTGGATCTCAGTGCTGCGTTTGACACTGTGGATCACAGTATACTGCTGGACAGGTTGGAAACCTGGGCAGGACTCAGCGGGACAGTCCTAAAATGGTTCAGGTCCTACTTAGAGGAACGGAGTTATTTTGTGACCATTGGTAGTTATCAATCCGATCGAGTGGCTATGACATGTGGAGTTCCTCAGGGGTCAGTCCTTGGACCCCTTCTGTTCAACCTGTATATGCTGCCTTTGGGTCAAATTCTACAGAACTCTAATGTCAACTATCATAGTTATGCAGATGACACACAGATATATCTTGCACTGTCTCCAGATGACTGCAGTCCAATAGAGTCATTATGTCACTGTTTAGAGCAAGTCAAAAATTGGATGAGCCAAAATTTCCTTCAGTTAAATCAAGAAAAAACTGAGGTCATTGTTTTTGGAAATAAAGAGAAGAGGGTTGCTGTCAGTAAACACCTTGAGTCACTGTCTTTAGAAACTAAAGACCAAGTCCGAAACCTTGGCGTGCTGATAGATTCAGATCTGACCTTCAACAGCCATATCAAATCAGTCACCAAATCAGCCTTTTATCAACTGAAGAACATATCCAGAATTAAGGGTTTTATGTCCCAAACTGATCAGGAGAAGCTGATTCATGCTTTTATCTCCAGTAGACTAGACTACTGTAACGGTCTTCTGACTGGTCTCCCCCAAAAAAGCATCAAACAGCTGCAGCTCATTCAGAACGCTGCAGCTCGAGTTTTAACCAGAACAAAGAGATCAGATCACATCACCCCGGTTCTTAAGACCTTACATTGGCTCCCAGTCGGCTACAGAATAGATTTTAAAGTTCTGCTACTGGTTTACAAATCACTGAATGGTTTAGGTCCAGAATACATGAATGACATGTTAGTAGAGTATAAACCCAGTAGAGCTCTGAGATCTACTGACTCAGGTCAGATAGTGGAGCTCAGAGTTCAGACCAGACATGGTGAAGCAGCATTTAGCTGCTATGCTGCACACAAGTGGAACAAACTACCAGCAGAACTGAAATCAGCCCCAACTGTAAGCACTTTTAAATCCAGGTTAAAAACATTTCTCTTTTCACATGCTTATAGCTGAGAACTTAAAACTTTATCTATTTTCTTTTCTTTTACTTGTATTTGCTCTTGCTTTTAACCCTGTTTTTAGTGTTTTTATTCTGTCTTATGCTTCTTTTTTTTTTTTTTTTTTTTTTTTTTTTTTATGTTTCTTTTATTTTACTTTTATTTGCTCTTGCATTTAACTCTGTTTTTATTGTTTTGTTTGTTTTTATTCTGTCTTATGCTTCTTCTTTTTTTAAATGTTTTGTCTTTATGTAAAGCACATTGAGTTGCCTTGGTATGAAATGCGCTATATAAATAAAGATGCCTTGCCTTGCCTTGCCTTGCCTATAGATCACTGGACACAAAACAAAGAAAATATGAGGTTAACGTTACTAAGGGGTGATTTTTGAAAACCAACCTTGTGTTAGAAGCAGGAAACGTACTGACCCCATCTGAAGGAGGAGTGATGTCGGGGTAGAGACACAACCTCCTGTCATGACAGAAGACTAAACCCTGGAAGCTTTTTACCTGAGAAATGAAAACAGTGAGATGAAAATTAGTACAATTGTTGAGAGACATTGAACTCACCACTGACTGAGAGCTATCAGGAACATAACAAGCCCTAAAGTGATGGATCCAGTATGATCAACTTATCAATGTCACAGCCACATGAAGTGAACACTGACACTCTGGTTGTAAAATGGAGCAGAGAGGAACTTTATCAATATAATCCAATCAAATTAAAAATGATACACACAACACTAACTTGAATTAACTGCAACTTTGATAACTTTTCCTCCTGTGTGACATATTTTAAGTCTAAATTAATTATTATAATTTTAATGTGAAACAGAAAGAATGAATTTACACAAACAGTACTTTTTTGTCTAAAGATTTTTTGAATTATGAATACAGTTAAGTTAAAGATATAATTTTCTGTGAGAAGTAACAAAATAGTCAACATTTTAACAGTTTTATCTCATACAAAAAACAAAAGATAGAAATCTAACAGATAAAAAAAAAAGATGTTTTTTTTTTTCTCATGAAGCATTCAATACAAATTAACTGAGCCTGAACTGAGAGCAGCATCACTGGGTGTGTGACTCCTTTTGTTTGTTTGTCGTGAAATATTTCAAGGAGCTAATAACAACACAATTGACCATATGGTATTTAGGACAGAGTCTGATGTTGACTTGATCTGTGAGACTAAGTTCAAGATTACTGATCATCCTCCAACACATTATCAGATTTCATTCAAGTGTATTGTTGTTGCGACTTCTTCCTCTTCTTCTGTGATCCATACTTTGATTAAATGTCTCGCTTTGAGTCATAAATACCACTCTGCCACTCAAATACTTGCTAGTCACGAACAGAGTCTTGATCACATATTTACAACAATTCATGTGACTGCAGAACAGAGTCATCATTAAACTATGAGTTTAGGATTTGATTTGATTTAATGTCCAGGAGACACAAAGGAATATTTAAAAAAAAAAACTCCAGTTCTGATGGGTGGTCCTCAATTATGACAGATTAGATCGGTTCTATCAAATTGCTACTCCATTAAAACTATATTACAAATTCAAATGGATTTGTTCCTCTTATGAATCATATGTTAGACTGAGTCTACAGGTCCAGTAATGAGAGTCATTTAAATGAGTTTTAAAGGTGGCACCTCGCCTCTTTGTCCTGCTGTCATATGATTTACAGTAAACAAGTGGCTGAGATTGAAAGTGTAAGTCAAACGTCTGTAGACTACAGCAGTGAGACAAAACAATATTAAACATGTGTTCGTGACCGACGGGTGTTGTGGCATCAGGGTTGGTGGCAGAGACATTTGTGGTTCAAACAAAAATGTTCTTCCAACATTTACTTGCATAGGAAAATAAACCAGCTGAGCAGGTGGAATAACATGTTCCTCCTGCATGTGTTTCATAACAAAGAAATAAATAACAAACTCAGTGGTGCAGAAAAAAAAACAGCTCTCTGTTATCTTCCATTAATGCTGTGGTGCTATGACACAATGTTGCATGAGAACAAACCTCAGCACCTCTTTTAGTTTATTCATTATCATCACCATCATCATCACCATCAAAAACACTGATGAACTGATAGGCACAAAGTTAATCTATGACTAACATCTCATCTGTTAAAGCTTGGAATAATGATTTAGACTTCAAATATGAGACAGGGGAAGTAATCAAATTTGCTGTTCATTCAAGTTGATGCAATTTTTTTTATTCAATTGTGATAGATTAGGGGTGAGCATCTACAGTAGCATTTACTTAAAACAGAAGTAAGTGATATATCTGTGTTAATATAAGTCTTAAATATTTCAAAGGAGGTTAAATCGAAAGCAACTGGACTTAGTTATTTGTCTAGGAAGACGTTTCACCTCTCATCCAAGAGGCTTCATCAGTTCATGTACGCAGCTGACCAGGCTGGGACTGGTCCAACTATCTGGTGTGGAGACTCACTATTTAACCTCTTGTGTGGGTTAAATAGTGAGTCTCCACACCAGATAGTTGGACCAGTCCCAGCCTGGTCAGCTGCGTACATGAACTGATGAAGCCTCTTGGATGAGAGGTGAAACGTCTTCCTAGACAAATAACTAAGTCCAGTTGCTTTCGATTTAACCTCCTTTGAAATACTATGACCTGGACAAATGAGAATATGCACCGGCCTAAGTCTTAAATAGTTATATCTTCCTACAGCAATAACTTACATAGAGTGTTTGGTCTGAAACACGGGTCTGTCAGTCACTCTGCTCTGAGCCAAGGAGAAAACTTTCCTTGTATCCTACAACCTTTATCCAATGAGGAGAGAGAACGGCATGAAGGGGCGGTCCTCTCTGTGTGTGCAGCCAAGGGATGCGCGTGAATGTGGTGACGTAGGGACGAGGACCAAGGCCGCGTTCAGACTGCCAGCCAAAATCCGATTTTTAGCCCATCCAGATTGGAACTGGATGGCTCTTTTTAAGTCTGAACAGTCCCAAATCACATGAAATCCGATTTTTGCAAAACGGATCAAAACCACCTCCAGGAGGTAGTTTCAGATCGCATTTGGACAGATGCGTCTCAGTCTGAACAGCTCCAAACACTCAGATCGGTTTTGACTGTCCGTGACGTCACTCTCCGCGGCGCTGTCACTGTGTTACAGGTCCCGTACGGTCCCGTGAGCTCCAGTTAAACATTAATTTCCTCCTTGTTACTTTTCTTTTATGTAAACTACCGTGTTGTCGGCGACAGGAGTGACGGCGACGGCGCGCTCCCAGCTCTGGGGTGCTGGAGTTTCCCGTCTCTGTGGCCACACACACACACACACGCACACACACACCAGGCGGGCTGAGGTTGAAACTAGCGGGGTCATGCGGCTGCAGCACCGGGCAGATCACCGTGCTGCAGCTGATCTGCCCGGTGCTGCAGCCGCTGCGTCCGGGAGGCATCGCCTGTCACATACGGCGTAGCCTCCGCTCCGACGTCGTTGACGTTGCTACAGCAACCTGTCAGATGGGTCAATAATGTGGCCCAGTCTGAACAGAGCCAAATGCGATTTGGACACTTGCTAAAAACAGTGTGGACAGTCAGCCCTAAAAATCGGATATGAGAAGGAATCAGATTTGAATCAGATTTGCCTGCAGTCTGAACGCGGCCCAATAGATCCATGACGAGGGCGGGGGCTGCTAACTCCAGAAGTTAGCCAAAACGACCGGATCGCTTACTTCTGCTTTAATAAAAAAGAAAAACTGAAATATCACCTGAACACAGGTATTCAGACCCTTTAGTCTGGTGGCAGAGTATGAAATTTGGCATGAGGCTTCATAACCAATTAATGACTTCATTTGTTTGGTCCAGACAGCTGCAGCTCAACGAAGAGTTGAGTTGAGTCGGTTGACCCTAACCTTTCCTACATGTAAGAATGATGGAGGGCACTGAGCTCTTAGAAATAGTAAGTGGAATAAGAATGAATAAGAATTTTTTTGTAGCCTTGCCCAGATCTGTGTCTTAATGCAGTTCTGTTTCTGAGCTCTTGGGGCAGTTCCTTTGACCTCAGATCTCATTTTGCTCAGATATGCAAATAATGGTGTATGGTCTTATTTAGACAGGTGTGTGTAGCTACATGCCCAAACTATTTAATTCAACACAGCTGGACTCAAATGAAGGTGCAACCATCTCAAAGATGAATAAAAGAAATTGACGGCAAAGAAGAAGAAGAAAAGAATGACCTACATGAGTGTCAGGAAAGGGTCTGAATACTTATGTTCTTTTTTATTCATTTGCAAAAAAAAATCTAAGATTCTGTAAATCTGACTCTCTGCGTTTTAGAAAGTCATTACATATCAAACAACTTGAATGACTTCAAATGTGAAGTAACGGCCACCCCCTCTAAGAACAAATACACCAGTTTCCTTTAAGCCCTTGGTCGTCAGATGAGAAACAGAAAGAACATGAAGATCTGTTCCTGATCTGAAACACACATGCTGAATTACTTCCCCTTTAATTATCTGAACAAAGTCTGAGCTGCAACAATAAAGCCACAGTTTAAAAGAAAAACACCAACACATGATTATCATTCCTCTTTTTAGTACAGTGAAAACATGGTTGTTTCATTTTTTGTGCCACATTAATGTTTTTCTGTGGTTTTCATGTGCTGACTGACACATTTTCAACCGTTTCTGTTTCTGATTGGCACGTGGTCACTGTTCACACTTCCTCCTCCATGGTCAGCAGAGCAGAGTGACTGACAGACCCGTGTTTCGGACCAAACACTAAATGATTGCCGTCAGAAGATATAACTCTTTAAGACTTATATTAAAGGATAATTTCCGTTTTTTACAACTTGGACCTTATTTCTTGCATAAAATACAATCATTTTACTCACCCAGACAACTTTGGTGTCATCTGGAGTTGTTTTGACGAAATTAGCCCCAGTGGAGCGGCGCGTATATATCCGTATCAGTGTTTCCCACAGGATTTCAGGAGACCATGGCGCGACCGACGGGGGGGGGTGGGATGGGTCGTTGGTCCGACGGGGGGGGGGGGGGGGGGGGGGGATATAGCGCCGCAGCTGAGCAATTAGCGCGATATAGCGCATTTAGCGTGCGCCCCTGTCTGTATCTATGTGCAGGCAGAGATCAGAGATGGTGTTTTAAATAACCATGCTAGCGTTTCACCAGCTCTCATCTCCGCCAGTCACCCTTTAAAACTGCCGCCTCGCTCGCGTGCGGGCGCACCGCACGTAGAGACACGTGAGACACGGGCCGCCACAGTCTCTTTAATTAATGGGAAACACTGCGTATAATGCAAGTACACGGGGCACGCAATGCAGCCTCTAAATAACACATTATCTACCGCAAAACTCGTTCATTTCACCAATATTTTGTTATGATACACTAGTGCTATTCCCCTCCGAGCCCGTGGTGGCATGTTATCAACATGCTGCGCCTGTAGGTTGACCTAGTCTGGGGCCATTGACTCGCTGTTTTGGTAGGAAACGGATCCAGGGCGAGAGAGACAGGCCTTTCCTTCAAAATAAAAGCACCAAGCTAATAAAATGCAGTAAAACTCTTTAATTTAAGGTATATAATTTACAAGAAAGTCCCAGAGCCATTAAATTGATATTTTGCTTTTATTGTATTACAAGTTAATTATTATTCTATAAGTTTTATGTTTGTGAATACTTTTATTTTGGTGAATCTGGTGATTTCGGTATCCGCTACAGACAGGAACCAGAATGCAGACTAATTGGGAGGTAACTGACACCAGGCTCTTCGCTTGTCTGAAGAGCCTGGTGATGCGAGGCTAAGGTTGACCCACTAACCTCTGATCTGGATGATGTCATCTCCGACCGCTGCCCGGCTCATTCTGATAATAATCATTCTGCTTCAACATTCAGGTCCATTTTTAGCTCAACTAGCCGGAGCTTTAGTGAGTCCAGGTTGAGGAGAGGAAGCCTGTGGAAGCTGAACTTCATCCAGCTGCTCATTTTGTTCTGACAAGTCAGAAACACGCAGAAACGAACCATAGCATTAGCGGTAGCAAGTTAGCCGCGCCGGGCAGCAGTCGGAGATGACATCATCCAGATCAGAGGTTAGTAGGTCAACCTAGAGACCCCGGATGTTGTTAACATGCCACCACGGTCTCGGAGGGGAATTACACTAGTGTATCATAACAAAATATTGGTGAAATGAACGAGTTTTGCGGCGGATAATGTGTTATTTAGAGGCTGCATTGCGTGCCCCGTGCTCTCGCATTATACGGATATACGCGCCGTTCCACTGGGGCTAATTTCATCAAAACAACTCCAAATGACACCAAAGTTGTCTGGGTGAGTAAAATGATCTTATTTTATGCTAGAAATAAGGTCCAGGTTGTAAAAAACGAAAATTATCCTTTAACACAAAAATTCCGCTTACTTCTGCTTTAATAAAATAAAAATGATGGCACCTGAAAGACCTACATAAGTGTGCACAAATTAAAAGCAGATTCAGTTGATATAATGGCCTAAAAATAGCATATTATCAAGGCTCAGTCAGCATGCAATCTCCTGGTATTGGGTGGTGCTGGGAACAGATCCCCGGTCAAGTTCAACATAAAAAAAATCACTTGCTCCTGCACTCACATAGGCTCTGTTTAATGGGTCAGCATTTGGTTGGTCCTGATGAAGGTCTATATAGCATATTACCATTAATTTTCTTCTTAAGACTACTGTTAGATAGTCTGACTAACACCAGACCTCATCTCAATGTAGGGATGCTCGGATCGAACGGCCACCAATCGTTATCGGCCGATCACGACCCTAAACAAGGTGATTAGTGAGCCATTCTTGTAAAACGTGTTTCCCATGAGGCAGTGCCACAGTCTCGTTTGGGCCACCGTAGTCTCTCACAGGGGAAAAAGGGTGGTGGGGTGGATAGTTTCACCATCTTTCATCTCTGTCAGCCAGCCCCTGCTGGACTTGGTGTAGCACGTGGGTGCACGGGTGTGCGTGCATAAACACACACACAGACTCTGTGGACAGATTATAGGAAGGAAATTTTATTTCATCTATTGAAATATTTTACGTTTTGATCTAACAAAACACATTTTGTGTTGCCATAAAGTAGGCCCTATGGCTTGTTCTTGACAGAGCATGTAATGTTAAATTAAGTTACTCAAATAAAAAGTTGTTTGTGGTACTTAAAGATCTTGATTGTATTTATTTACTTCAGTACAAATGATTTTACTTATTTAAATGGTGCACAAGGCTAGATCATAAGTACAGGACGTGGAGGATTATTATTCTCCCATCCATTCGGTGATCGGATCGGCCCAATAAAATGCTGATCGGAGCATCCCTATCTCAATGTAGATTGAGATTGGGTCTGAGAACCACTGTTCATTTTTTCGTATTTGAAGCCCAGAGCTGTTTATTGGGCGCTACAAATGTCAATCCAATGCGTCTGTACATAGCTTAGCCAAACGCATCATACCCGCTTCGGCGCGTCATCATCGTCTTGCTGCCCCCTCCCCCGTTCTGTGATTGGCTCCCTAAAAAATGGGTCCATGGTTTCCAGACGGACTTGCAGAGTGAAAGAAATTGCACACAAGGCAGTAGTAATACCCAGGCTAACTGTTACAGCTATTTTGGGTTATGTGTTTATTTTTTGCTTAGTACCTGGAGGCCACAGTAAGTGGCGCTCTGTACTGTGGGGTGCAGTGAAGTGTTAAACTTAATACAACAGCAGGTACTGGGCTTTATGCCCAGCTCCACTACTTCCTGAACTAAAACAGGCTCCTTTATTTCCTTACATTATTGGACAAACTGATTAATCCAGGTGTCTGACCATTGTTGTGAGGTCAGACACACCTGGATTAATCAGTTTGTCCATCATTTTGTATGTGACATAATTAAAAAATGTTGTTGAATATTACTAACAAGAAGAAGCCTCAGAGTTGGCTTCATGAGGAACTGGTGCAGCATAAAAATCAAAAGAACACCCACATCCAAAAATAACTGAAGGTAGATGCTGGGCCACAAAGAAGAACAACAGTGTAAAGAATATAGTCTGCACACTAGGCATAACTCCCGACTGAGTTTAATGTAGATTATACACCACATGCGACATTTTGAGCCCAGGCCCTTCATCAGACACGAAGCTACTTGATGCTACACCTGCTTAAATCAGTGGACAGGTGCAGCAGAGCTCTGTCGTCAGTGATTAATATTAATGGACAACTAAAGATTCTACTCTTGTAGTTTGAGCATGACTTCATCTGACATAATCTTGAAATCAGTGATAAGTGCATCACAACCTCCTGGACTATGTTGATTCTCTGCTCAAGCCCAAGACTGTCCAGGGGCCGTATTCACAAAGAATCTTAAGGTTAAAAGTAGCTCCTAAGGGCCGAATTTAGGAGCAACTCCTAAAAAAAGTGGGCGTGTCAGTCTTAAATTTAGGACTCCTAGTTTTTTAAAATAAGAGTAATTCACAAAGTATTTTATGCCTAAAAGTAGCTCCTAAGTCTGGGAGAGCTTAAAAGTCCTCGTGAGGACTCCTAACTCAGTAAGACCTATTCACAAAGAATCGCAAATGGCTGCAGCCAGGCAAATGTATGGAGGACTGCGAATTGCTGCAGAGGGGGGTGCTGGAGCACCTGCCCCTTTGCCCTTTGATGCCCAACGTGCCTTTTTGTCGGTGTTTTTTTTGGGGGGGGGGTCATCTAGGCTACAACATTTTCGCTATAAAACGGGAGTAGTGACGGTGACGAACTGTCCAATATAGGCGTCACAACGGTCGGACCGAGGTAACTGCGACTGCTGCGATGCAGTCATGCTGATGTGAGCCAATAAAATTTTTAAAAAAGTTGGTGGGTGCGCTAGACACACACATCTGTTAGTAGTAATAGCTCACGTGATAAGGCTGCTCCCCCAGTAAACTAAACTTATTGTCAGTCTGGGTTCAAATCCTGCTATAGGCCACAAATGTGGGTAATGCATTTTCTTTTCTCATCATTATTATGATCACCATATAGGGCTGTCATTCAACGAATGTGAAAATTAATATTAAAATGTGGGAAGAAAAAAAACCAGCGGCTGCTTTGCGAGTGGACGCACTGACCCTCATTGCATTTGCACAGCGTCACACTGCAGAAAGTGAGACGCGACAAAAACTGTAGCAGAAAGATGCAGATGGCAGAGAGAAAGACAGAAAGTTCAGAGCCCAACTCGGCAGCAGAGAGAGTGGTTTGGACTCGGAGCAATCTAAAGAGCCCCGTCGGACCTGACGGCAAAAAAAAAAAAAAAAAGTGGAGCGGAGCGGCCGGCGGCGAGGAGGAGGAGAAGGAGGGGGGAGGGGAGGGGGGGCGCCGCCGGCACTCAACAACCAATCACCGTGTTGAGCGCCTCGAATTCGTGCACGAGAATTGACGTAATCCATAGCAACGGGGCGTCACCAGGGCGTCACTCTTAATTTGCTCTTAGTGATTTATCCTTAGTAAGAGTAGGTCTCAGCGGCTTTGTGAATAGCTTTTAAGAAAAAACTCCTACGTAAAAACTTTTAGTGTGAGTTAGGAGCACTCCTAGTGGTAAGATAAAAGGCTTTGTGAATACGGCCCCAGATCTGGTTTTCTCAAATCAAAATTACAGTTACTCACTGTAGTTTTTAAATGTCCCTGTGTCGCTGTGTCTCAGTGTGGATCCTGTTGCTGCAGGAGACACATTTCCTGTGAGACACGATGAGAGCAGCCAGGAGACACAGAGCAGCAGTGGAGCTGAGAGCTGTGGCTGCAGAGACCAGAGACCAGGTCCAGTCCTGGACTGAGGTTAACGTCTCATAGAGCTCACTGGATATAAAACAAAGTAAACATGAGGTGAAGGTTATTGTAAACCAAAGACGTGATTTTTTAAAACCATACTAACCTTGTGTTAGAAGCAGGAAACGTACTGACAACTTGTGAAGGAGGAGTAATGTCAGGGTACAGACACAACTTCCTGTCAGGACAGAAGACTAAACCCTGGAAGCCTTTTACCTGAGAAATAAAAACAGTGAGCTGTAAATCAGTAGGATTGTTGAGAGACATTGAACTCACCACTGACTCTGAGCTATCATAACAAGTCTTGATGTGGGATGGATCCAGTATGATCAACTTATCAATGACACAGCCTTGTGAGCTGAATGAAGCTGCACACCGACACTTTGAGGTTGTAAAATGGAGCAGGGGGGAACTTTATCAGTATATCCCAATCAAATTAAAAATGATATACACAACACCTGAAAAACTGCAACTTTGACACCTTATTTTATATCTAAATGGTCGTATTAATGTGACACAGAAAGGATGACTTGCAAAAAAAAAGAGGTTTTGCACTATTAATAAAGTTAAGTTAAAGATATAATTTACTGTGAGAAGTGACTCAGTCAAATCAACAGTTTTATCTGCCTAACACATGGTGAAGACAAAGAATGAGACTGAAAAACAAACAAAAAACTAAAGATTGAAGATAAAAAAGATGCGGTGAGGTTTTTCCCATGATGCATCATAACAACAATCAATAGCCCATAATAATAACTGAGCGTGAACTGAGAACAGCGTCACTGGGTGTGTGACTCCTCTTGTTTCTTTGTCATGAAATATTTCAAGGAGCTATAAATAATACAAATGACCTTACGGTATTTAGGACAGTCTGATGTTGATGTTCTGCTTAGTTAGCTGTCATTGGCATCACTCAGGAGAAACAAAGGAATATTCAAATAAAAAATAAATTAAAAAAACTCCAGTTCTGATGGATGATCTTCAGTTATGACAGATCAGATAGGTTGTATCAAATTGCTACTCCGTTAAAACTATATTACAAATTCAAATGGATTTGTTCCTCTGTATGAATCAGTCTACAGGTCCAGTAATGAGTCATTTAAATGAGTTTTAAAGGTGAAACCTCGTCTCTGTGTTCTGCTGTCCTATGATTTACAGTAAACAAGTGATTGAAAGCTCAAGTCAAACCTCTGTAGACAGCAATGAGATAAAACAGTATTGGGTGTGGGGTTAGGGTTTGGCACAGTGGCAGAGATGTTTGTGGTTTTAACTAAATGACCTTCCAACATTTACTTGCATAGGAAGATAAACAGCTGAGCAGGGGGAATAACATAGATGTTCTTCCTGGAAGCACATGCAGGAAGAACATCTATGTTATTCCCCTTGCTCTGCTGGTTTATCTGCCTATGCGAGTAAATGTTGGAAGGACATTTAGTTAAAACCACAAACATTTCTGGGTGTGTGGCCTCTTTTGTTTGTTTGTCATGAAATATTTCAAGGAGCTAAAAAATAATTCAAATGAGCTTATTGTATTTAGGACAGAGTCTTTCTGAGTGATGCGTCCCACATTTACTGGCATCGGAAAATAAACTGGCTGCAGGTGCATAGATGTTCTCCTGGTTATTTTCCATTGATACTGTGTTGCATTGACACAATGTTGCATGATAATAAACCTCAGCATATCTTTTTTCATGCTGATAGATTTTCATCTTTAGTTTCTTGTTTGTTGTTCATGTTTTATTGTTTTTGCTACATCAATTTCATTCATTACTGTATTACTGTTTGAAATGATAATTCTGACTTGAAATACCTATGTGAAAGGAGAAGCAGTCAAAGTTGCTATTCATTAATGTTGATGCTGTGTGTATGTCGTTTTATTATAATTATTATTCAATTTTGATGTATTAGTAACATTTCGGTAAACAAAATTGAGAATAACAGAAGGAGCTGAGAATCTAGTATCTACTAAATCATATTATAGTTACATACTG